>NW_019720570.1:723988-748395 GCF_002891405.2 Cryptotermes secundus
TTTAACAACGTTTTTAAACCATACTTGTAAATAGACTAATTATAATAATTTATAAATATTTTAATAAATTCAGTTATATTGCTGTAATTATTAAATGCTAAGATCTTATATTCATGGCATTGTAATGATATTGCATGTATGTATTCATATTGACCAAACACATTGTAATAGTAGTTTCTGGCTTCTGAAGATGGTCTCTCAGACCGACACATGTCAAGGATAAAAGATTAAAAAGGGGAAAAATATTTATCAGTCACAGTGGACGGGGTTGATAATCTTTTGAGCTGTAACTGTAATAGAGACGTCCAATAAATCCAATCATCAAATTCAGAACCCATAATTATTAGTCACGCTAACCCCTTATATAAAAACCTGCACATTTCGACACTGAAGATGGAAGCAGTATGTAACTTTGAAACGTCAACACGCTCGATAACGACCAAAGAAAAGAAATAAATTCCAAACTGGTCCACAAATATCATCAGATTGCATGATAAAACTTTAATGTACTGTACACGTGGGGGGTCCTTCACGACGACTACCTCCTTATCGTGGAGAGGAGGTGACCCGGAGAGCTATGCTGGCGGGAGCGTAGGGTCCTGGTAGCGCCACCCACGTTACACAGATCAGAGGGTAAGGACCAGAAAAAATGGAGTTTGGGCATGGGGCTAAAAAACACACCCCGGAAATTTGACTATTATGAAACCCGAGAGGAAGCCAGTATTCACAGAGGCTTGTAGCGCCAATAAAGAAGAGCACAACCTTCTGAGATATAATGCTGAGTAGTGCGGTAGTAATATAGCGACGTTTCGGAAAAAACATACTGCGAGTTAAGCTCAGCTTGATGCTTGTTTCTTGCTCGTTCTTATTCGGTTTGCTTTCCGGTATTCCTTCAACGCGTATGTAGACTTCCGGACAACACGGCAACACATCGCAGAAGAGCGCTTTTCATAGCTTTTCATAGCTTTCATAGCTTTTCATAGGACCTCAAAACCAAATAAAATTATTTCAATTGGCAATTTCTGGGTGCCAGATGCAAAACGTGTCCGCCATAAACTGCAAGTTTCCTAAGTTGCTCTTAGCTAAGTTACCCAAAAGGGTTGGTGGCCCTTGCTGTTGACTGGGAGAGTTGAGTTCATTACATCAATAACCAGCCTTCTCTTTGCTGAGTTAAGATGATGAATCACGTGATCAGCTCCTATTAGTGACTGCCGCCGGCCCTTCGTTCCTTCTGAATGTTAAGGCTTATTGATCAATTACTGGAGCTTTCTGCGAGTAGACAGTTACTTCAAGGGGGGGGGGGTTACTTCGCTAACGTCTTGCCCGGATGCCAGAATGGCTGCAGTACATGTGTCCAAGAGCATGATAATAAACAAAATACGAAGAGTTTTTACCTGTAGTTTTGTATGGGTGTGAAACTTGGTCTCTAATATCAAGGGAAGAACATAAATTGAGAGGGTTTGAGAACAGAGAGGTGAAATGTTAGGAGGTAGGAGAAAAGTGCATAATGAGGAAATTCGTAACTAGGACTCTTCCTGAATATAATTCCGTTGATGAAGTCATGGAGAGTGAGACAGGCACGGCATGTAGCACGAATGGGAGAGGAAAGGAGAGGAATTTATAGTGAATTTTAGTGGGAACATCACATAGAATAAGCCACTAGGAAGACTAAGACGTATATGGGTGGATAATATTAAAACGTTTCTTAGGGCGGAAGATGGGGTATTGAATGAATTAATTTGGCTTAAGGTAGGGACTAGTGGAGGGCTACTGTGAACACAGTAATGAAACTTCACATCCCATAAATTGCTGGGAAATTCTAGAGTAGCTGGGCAACTGGCAGGTTCTGGCTGACTTTCTCCGAGTTTTTCGGTTTTCCCTACCAATTTTCGTTCTAACAACTGTTCCACGTTTATTAATAATCCTACTAAGGAGCCGAGGCAGCGCAGACGGTATAGCCATTGGTTATGGGCTGGACGACCGAGGGGTCGGACTTCGAGTCCTGGTAGGGTCAGAATTTTCTCTCCTCCATGTCGTCCACACCGGTTCTAGGGCCCACCCAGCCTCCTATCCAATGCTTAACGGTGACTCTTTTCCCAGGGGTAAAGCGGTAGGGGTGTGAAGCTGACCACTCACCTCCAGCTAGTGCCGAGGTAAAGAAAACGTGGATCTATACATCCACTCCCACAAACGCCTTCATGGTGTAGTCCTTAATTAGTTAAGCATAGTGACAACTTTGACCGTCTCTGTGGTCTAGTGGTCACAGTTCGATTCCCGGCGCTACCATATTTTTTCTGAGAAGTAGTGGGTCTGGAACGGGATCCACTCAGCCTCGTGAGGATAATTGAGGAGCTATTTCAAGGAAATAGCGGCTCCGGTCTAGAAAACCGAAATTAACGGCCGTGGGGATTCGTTGCGCTGATCACGCAACACCCTCTATCCGCTAAAGTTGGCACTAACTTCGTCGACAAGCGGCGGTCGCTCGGTCGGTATAGTTCGCTTGCGGACTAAAACCACGTTTTTTGTTTGTTTTTGGGGGACAACTTTACTTTTGCCTGCTAACGGACGCCATATAGTCTCGATATTTGTATCAACGTTAAATAACCAACGAAAAGATCGAGATTCCCACTACAAGAAAAAAATGCGGAAGTAACAAATATGTATTTCCGAAACATACTGTTTCGATTAATACACTCTGACGTAGCCAGTCACTGCCATAAATCACAAAGGGAACAGATCGAAACTCGATTTCGAATGTCCTGATCTTTATTTCTGGTCGCGTCTCCTCTCAGAGGTAGACAAGATAAACAGTGTTATTTGGTTCCCCTTGTTTGGAGGTTACAATATAAATCACTCTGCCTTTCTACTATTCCAACAACAAACATCAGTCTCTTTTCGTTCCAGCTGAACTATACCCATTTCATTTATCACACGCCCACAAACTTTGTTATCAAGAATCACGCACATAAAGAAGTGTGCAGAGAAACGAAACTGAGGCGAGTGTCTGATATTTTCCAGCGAACTATGTGACAAATGCATCTGCAGGACTAAAACTTTGGAAAAAGAGGCCTCATGAAAAACTGAGTACATGGCTTCAGTCTGCCCTCTTTGTGTGGCTGCTTTTCTTATCGGTCACTTCACGACGTTTTCTTCAACCCTATACATAGAGGTAATACCTTCTCCCGAATCGTGGCTCATCTACCAGACTACACGGTTTCACATTTCAGAAGAAAGTATTCTTCATAGAAACGTCTGCGAAAGCTTCAAATCCAATTTTCAGTCGTCTTCTAGTCTATTACACAGTATATTCTGGCAGATTTTAAAAGTTTCGGAGAAAATTTTTGCTTCTGTCTTCAAGGAGGAAGAAATTAAAGTTGGTTAAATAGCCTGTTATATAGGGAAGGTACCGATCACAGTGGCAACGCGGTCTAACGCATGAACCGTCTTAGCCAGCTCGAACATTGGGATCATGGGTTCGAATCCCACTCAAAGTATGAATGTGTGCGTTTACTCTGTGTTTGTGTTGTTCCCTGCGTAGGTAGCGGCATTGTGACTGGCTTATCCCCCATCCAAGGAATCCTACCGACTGCGTGTAGGATTAAGAAATTGAAAAAGCGGCCAAGGACCAAAAGGCTGTAGAGCCATGGTGGGAAAATGAATATATAGGGGAGGTAGGAGACAGGGGTAACCAATCAGAATCCAGAATAAGCAGGATAAAATGAGCCCCCCCCCCGAGGAGAATTATTACCTACGCAAGCACTGGAAAGGGAAACGACTGCAGGACCTGAGACATAAACCTCATATTTGATTATCTTAATGCACGAATCTGATCTTTGTATTGGTGTTACATATTTAGCTTGAAACACTGCAGCTCCTGCCACTCCAATGTTCGCTTCAGGATGAAATGAGCACGTGGACGGTACACAGGAACATTATTTTTAATGTATGACACTGATCGCAAGAATCCACTGACGCCTTGCCAGCGGTAACATGCATTTACATGTTCTCTGACCAGAAACATTTAAACCTTTCGTCACCTTAGTTTCCTGTCGTTAAGCGTTTCAGACCTGCGCTAACAACTTCAAAACCCGTCCTCTTACAAATCTTCGCATTAACTGGACATAAATCTGAACCTAGGATTGCTTAGAGCGCATGATCCTACCCAATTAATCATGACATTGTACCCCAAAACAACATCCAATAACAGACTTATACTAAGGTAAAACATATCAAAATTTCAAAGATTAACGAAATATTTCGGGATTCATAAAGCTAAATTTTATAAGATACAGGAAACAGTACTTGTATATTATGCCCCTGGGTTCGACTCAGCCTCTAACAGAAATGAGTACCAGGAATATTCTTGGGGGTAAAGGGCGGCCGGCGCTTAAGACTGTCAACCTCCCCGTCATCTGCGAGCCGATTGTCTAGAAAATGTGGGAGCCTCGACGTCTCACAACCCTATGGGCCTCCATGGCCTGTTACAGAGATAGAGTTAGCTTTTCACATTATTACATTAAACTGTGAGATTTGACGGAGACGTATAGTTTTTCCTGTCGCAGAAAATATGTCCTCTTCCCAGATTTTACAGGTGAGCGAGAAGCTTCGACATAAATTTGCCATCTTTATGCCCTGGATGTTCTAAATACGTACGTAAATCTTACATTAATACCTACATAATTCATTGTAATGTATCTATTTGCATGTCAATTTCACATTCTGCTTTTAAATTAATTGAATACTTGAAAAGTTATAGTCTCTGTGCTTAATTAATGAAGCACTAGGCCATGAAGACATATGGAGGAGTGGAGTTATAGATCCATCATTCTTGATCTCGGTAACAGGTGGAAGTGAGTGGCCAGCTTCACGCTCCTGCCGCTTTTTCTCCCTGAGAAAGAACTCCTCTTCATACCTATTGCACTTGTAACTGAGTGCACAGCAGAGCCAGTCTAGACGATGTGGCGTAGAGAAAAATCTGTTGTCACTGCCGGTAATCGAACTCCGGGTATCCAGACCTAGCAACTCGCTCTACCGATTGAGCTATCCCGGCTCCACATTCTAATACATAAAATTATTAAAAATTAATTAAATAATCTTCAGGGTTAAAGGGTAAATCAGGCGAAAAATCGAATAACACAGGACAGCTTACAATACTGTGCTTGTTACATACTTTCTCGGCTTAATCTTCAATCCTCCGAAACGTCGGTATAATTATATCAGACTACACAGCGTCACATCCTGAATATCTATTCCGTAGCCTCTATACCGACTGAGCTATCGCGGCTCATCACAGAATAATTTAGTACCAAAAATACAGGGGACACTTCTGTCGCATATGTAAAAGTAAAGCCCGACGCATACATGTTCAGGTCGATAAATACCGGACGAATCTTTTAAACATGGGCCTCACAAGGAGACTGAGGACTTAATTTGCATAAGAGGTTATGCTCCTGTCTCGTCAGAGCCATAAATCCAGGTCCCACTTTTGCGAATCGAGCAGAGTTACACACGCACACGGATAAAGAGAGAGTGAGACGGACATATGATGATGTCATTGATATAAAGATATAAAAGGCAGCGAGAAGGGAATAATTATGTCCAAGAGTGAATATGCGTGCTTGTAATACATGCATGTTTAAGTTCAATTACGTGAATGGACGCGTTTAAAAATGGAATGCAGACAGAGAGAGAGAGAGAGAGAGGAAAGAGAGAAAATGAGATACAAAATGAAATGACAGACAGTGTGCTTGTATGGCCCTTCTGAATCCCACGGTAATTTTTGCAATAACTCTGCACCCCCTCCAACTCAATGATTACACATGATAAGTTTCCACAAATTCATGTATTAATAACATTAATTTATTACGGCGTTACATCTCAAGCGTTAAATTTTAAACGACAAAGCAGAAATGAATATCGTACAAAAGACTGGTTTCTCCTTCTCGTATTCCTCCTCCCCCTTCCTTTCTTTCTTCTAATTCTTATTCCTTTTGTCTCAATTTTATATCTCTAGTAGTTTTTCCTCAGGCGGGTCTCCGGGGCCCAACGAACTTCCTATCCAGTGGGTACCGAGGCTGTTTGCCCAAGGGTAAAGCGGCCGGGGCGTAAGGCTCATCATTCACCTCCCTCTAGAGCTGAGGTCAATAATTGTGGAGCTATACCTCCACTCTCCCATGGCGTGATGCATCATTGATTAAGTAAGGCAAAGTTGTCCCTATGCTTAACTAATTAAGCAATACGCCATGAAGGAGTAAAGGAGTATGGGGGAGTAGATGTATAGATCCAGATCTTCTTGATCTCGGCACTGGCTGGAGAGGTGAGTGGTTAGCTTCACTCTCCGGCCGCTTTACCCCCGGGGAAAGAGCCCCCGGTACAACTGAGATAGGGGATTGGGTGGACCCCAGAGTCGGTCTGGACGACTTGGAGAAAATTCTTGATCCTACCGGGACTTCTGGGTCGCCCAGCCCGTATCAGTCGCCATACCGACTGAGCAATCCAGGCTCCCTTCATAAATTAAGTATAGGGAGAAATTCGTCTTTACGAACAAACATACACATACGTATTATTTTAAGCTGTACACACAGGCTTCAAGAATGGATTGATTCCAGCTCCGTATGGTACATGTGTTCATTACGAATTTAGTTCGGTTAACTAGAACAAGCTCTATCATAATAGCAATAATGGCGGTTCGTGTATATATCTCCACGTGCTGCGCTGGTAATAGAGACGCCCCATCAACCCTCTCCACCCCCCTTCCCAATATTGTGCTGCAAACCATTAGCAACGTCCTGTTCCCGCATACTGCCGTGATGGTACTGGTTCTCATGAGATATGAATGGTTCATAACCAGAATATTCCCAGATCTGACGAACCAAACCATAATCACTGTGGCCAGAAACTATGTTACTTATTTACACTTTATCACATGGTCATGTATACAAAATTGGTTTGCCTGTCCAACGGCCAGAAATAACAATTTTCAGTACTCATAAAATTTAACTCAATTTAAACAAATAACTGGGATTATGTTCTCACTGCCTTCTCGGAAACTGGATCTGTTTCTTGCAGTTAAATACACGATTAACATTAAGTACCTTAACCCTTTGAAGAGTGAATTTATTCTAAATGACATATAAGAATTGAGTCCGTACCTCACAGGAAACACATTATGTCTCCGCTACAGAGCCCAAACCGGTTAAAGCTGTTTAAGGAAACAGTCGCTGTTTATTGTGAGAACCATACGGAACATACAGATACACTGTGTGGGCAGCATGCAGGGTTTCAATATATTAAAGCAAGTGGTGAATATAACAACCGTTAGGGTTTGAATGGTTAAGTACAAATCGGTTACCTAACCCTAATAATTACAACGTACACGAAGACAGACCCGTATCATATATCACAAAATCCAATTTTCTGGTTTTCTATAATATACATTGGTCAACATGACCCAGTTCTATCACACAAAAGCGTCACGTGTGTATGCACTTTAAATATATCATCTTGTTATGAACCGTAAACAGGTATACGAGTATGTTAATACCATGTTGTTGGACATTATCCATCGTCCTGTTTTTCATCTAAAACGCCAACCTGTTTATATTACAAAACACAACTTTTCGGAGAATGGATTCTGTCTCGGTCTTCAGGTAAAACCTACTCAGTTGGGCGCAATCGATAGAGCTAGAACGATGGATAATGTCCAGAAATATAATATTTCTACTACCGTGCCATCGTCACAAACTTTTAGATCTTACTTATGTACATGTAAGCATGTCTCCATCCTACTTTCTGTACTAACACCACAGAAGACCCTACATAAGACACGCAGTTGGTAGACCAAGAAATCGAACACCTCAGGTTCTCGCAGAGGTGTGAATATTTCTGTCTTCTGGGATATACCTCTGTGTAGTACGATGAAAATCAACCAATCATTCGGAGGAATATACTGTCTCCATTTTCAGGATCGAAAAATAAGTCAAGCGACAGCCAGAAACAATCATCAAACACATCCAACGTAACTTGTATGTATGTTACGAGACATAATTCCATCTTGCAGTGAAGAGTTCAATTGTACAAATGCAGTGGACGATCCCTATTTGTAATAGGATACAAGTGAAAGGAGATACACACAGTTGCAAGGCATGAGAACTACCCCCCCCTTCCAACCCCGATGATTTATACCATTTTACAATTAGTACGAACTGTATCCCTTCTAATTGATTTAATTAACGAGGACGTAACAACAATCACCGGTATATTGAAGGCAGGAGAAGACCAATATATACAACGGGGATTTGAAGCCAGGACCGCATACATCATTGCGTAAACACAGATATGTGATTGACTTAGTGAGGCAAGAGAACGGGCTTTGTACTGGGCCGCTATTTGGTTATCGAAATCATCATGAAAGATTCTGCTGTTCTGTAGCTCCATAATAGAGTTCAATAACGAACCGTCCGCGTGCTTCAGCACTGAAATGGTTTCAGGCTCTGTTCAGAGGACTGTGAAAGCAACGGCTCTTACTGATGATTATGCTTGTGTAAGCTTAAAGCAAAGTTGTGTCGACCACAGTGGCCGCGCGGTCTAAGGCATGAACCGTCTTCGCCCACTCGAACACTGGGATCGTGGGTTCGAATCCCATTCAAGGCATGGTTATCTGTGTGTACGTTTATTCTGTGTTTGTGTTGTCCTGCGTGCAGGCCTTGCGACGGGCTGATCCCCGTCCAAGGAGACCTAACGACTGTGTATAGGATTAAGAAACCGAAAAAGAGGCCAAGGTCCGCAAGGGCTGTAGAACCATAGGCAGGCAGAAGGTAAAGGAATGGACGAATGGAGATATAGCTCCACCATTCCTGACCTCGGCAGTAGGTGGAGGTGTGTGGTCAATTTTGGGTCGTGGTCTCTTTGCCTAAAGTGAAAGAGCCCATGTACCCAATGGATAAGAGCCTGGATGGGCCCCAGAACATGCCTGGATGCTGTGGAGAAAAGAAAAATCTCTTGCCCCCGCCGGGAATTGAAACCCGCCCGTCCAGGTTGTAGCCCGCTTTTATACTGAGCTATCGCGTTTGCCCTGATTATGTTTATATATTAGACTAAAACACAGATGACACAAAGAGGAACAAAGAAAGTCTCCCAGAGACTAGTAAGGAGACCGGTCTGATGAAAACGCACACAATAACGCGTCATCGCCAGATTTCAAGAAGAGCCATAACAGATCCTTTTGAAAAAGGCTCGGGTATTTGGCAACGACGGTGACAAACCAAAATCCGATTCAGGAAGAGACAGACAGAAGATCAAATTCAAAATATGCTTGCAATAATTCATTACAGAATAATTTCTTTTCCCATTTTGTTATTTGAAAATATAAAGATTAAATTATTGTGACATGTTGCGCAAAGGAGAACCCCCCCACCAGCAGTGACGCGGCGGGTGAGTCAGCGCTCCCCTCCCCCTCCTCCGCACGGTAACGTAGCGGTGACGTCACCGAGGGATATCGCGGTTGCTAGGCAGCAGTCAACAACTCCGGACAGCGTGGCTAGCAACACGGCACCAGACAACAATTGTCCGACCGAGGCTACATAAGGAGCAGCGAAGGCTATTCACAGTCAGTCCTGGAGCTACCTACGAGTCAGTCCTCGAGCTACCTCCGAGTTAGTTCCGAGTTAGCCAGCAACCAGTCAGTTGTATTGTGGCATTTGGAGTGTACTAATTGTGATACTGCAGATAGCAGTAATCGTAAATCTGTAATTTGGGTGATTGTGAGAGCGGATGTGAAATAAAATTCGCTACATCAAATACATCGTGAAGTTATTTGTCGCGATATACGCCCGATACGCGACAATATATTAAAAAAAACTAGCCTATAGTGTTGTGTGGGTGTGAAACTTGGTTTCCCTCCTTGAGGGAGAAATACAGACTGCGGGAGCCTGACAACAAGAAGCTGAGGAGAACATTGGGGCCTAAGAGGAAGGAAGTGACAGAAGACCGTAGAAACCTACGTAATGGGGAGCTTCATAATTTCCACTTCTCGACGTACATTATCAGAATGAGGAAAACAAAGAACATGAGATCGGAGGAATAAAATACATTTTCACGTATAAACCCATTACTACGCAACGACTCGGTAAACACATTCCCGCGGAAGTCAACGCGCGCAACAATATGACGTCCATTGCTAGACAGTGGATATATAAATACGCCTCCTTAACAATAAAGGTTGTGTCTTCTATGTCGTCCGTGTAAAGAGCAGTATAGAAGGGAGTGAAGAGTCGAGTTTTAGACACCAGCCTGCTGGAATATCAGTTCAGGGTCGCATGAATTGAGTTGGCAGTTGCAGAATATTGGCAAGAAAGGAATTAAGCTGTGAGAAGGAGACTTCATATGTGATTTGAAGTGACAGTGAGGCTGTGTGTGTAAATCAGCGATAGCGCTGTACTGCCTGTAGTCCCTAGTCGTGTGTGAATAAGATGTCGATAAGTCCAATCATTTAATCCAAAATCCTTCTTGTAAATCACAATAAGTGACAATGTGTACATACATAAAGAAACAGCAGGACAATTTGTATAATTTAGACAATAATAAAAATTCAGTAAGTGCGATCACAGACAAACAAACTCCGTGTCTTTAGCCCGCAAACGAACTATACCGACCGAGCGACGGCCGCTTGTTGGCGAAGTTAGTGCCAACTTTAGAAGATAGAGGATGTCGAATCTCCACGGCCGTTAATTTCGGTTTTCTAGACCGGAGCCGTTATTTGCTTGAAAGAACTTCTCAGTTATCCTCATGAGGCTAAGTGGACCTCGTTCCAGACCCACTACTTCTCAGAAAATCTGGCGGCGCCGGGAATCGAATCCGGGACCTCTGGATCTGTAGCCAGGAACTGTAACCACTATACCACAGAGGCGGTCATACAGTCCAAAAATATAAATTACAATAATAATAATAATAATAATAACACTTCAGAAGTTTTGGATTTAATGTTTTGATTTCGAATGGATCTTTTTTGTGTAAATTGAATTGAGTTACTGACGTTTCTGCCGCTCGGGCTACACTAGGGCTCTAGTAAGTACCTTGCATACAAATGCCAGATACTGTAATCTAAATTTGGCAGCTAATGTTTTCTTGGAATGCTGTTCTCTTTTTAAGTGTAGGCGTCTGGAAATGCGACGTTTATTTTGGAGCGACGCTGTACTTTTATTATGCTACGTTACAACTCTCTTTTAACACAGAGAGAAACGCAGCATTTCCTTGAGGAACAAAGCGTGATATATGCACCCGCTACGCTACGATAGTACTTCAAAAGCTACAAACATTCCTGTGCTTATAGAGTGACATTGCATCTCTGTTAATCACCGAGCATTCCATAGCATTCCGGCTGTGGGACAGGCGCGAACTTGAACAGACAATAAATGATAAATCACGCCTATCTACGCACTGCATGTCTGAATTTCAATCCGAACATCAAAACAGTTTGCTCCATAAATCATGACACATATCGACAGTCAAAGTGTCTTTGCCAGACCTTCGCTTCAATGAAACACGAAACAATTATAAAATTTAAAGGCGATATACTGTTTCCATAAAGCATTATACACGGAGACAAAGTGTCTTTAAGAGATCTTTGCTTCAGCGAAACATGAAATAATTAAAAAATTTAAAGACGATGTGCAGCCATGACGTCACCGCGGCATAGCTTGTCCTCAGGATGAGGATGTAGGTGGTGGCTTCTAGATATGAATGGTAGCTACGAACATACTGAATAAGCGGTCGAGGAGAGTCAACAATGGGTGCTCCTCCAGCCTGGGAGTTGGACGTCGGCCTAACAACTCCTTATAGTAAAAAAAATAGTTTGTTTTACCAACAGTCACGAAGGTCCTGACGGTTTCTCAAGAAGGGACCAACCACATGGAGTTAGGTAAAGTATTATTTTACACAATGAGCATCAAAAATTCTAAAAAGAAATATAATAATAACAATAATAATAATGTAACGGATTTCGTCAACGCTTTGCCAGACAAAATCTCTGTAAACACGGTCCAACGCACAACAATAGAGGAGTCTGTGTTTTCTGTGGATTCGACCCATGCACCAATAGACTTGCTGGGTAGAGATCACGTGATATGTATTTACTATAGGTCCATGTCCGTTCCGCGGCCATATAGGTAAGTGAGCAGAATTCCTCAGCTGTAGTAGCAGCGGCACAAGCACGCGAACAAAAAAGGAAGCCACTTCTCTGTAAGAGCCATGGGATATTCGTAACTGAAGTAGAATTAGAAATCGTCACGTGAAAACTTAACGTGTGATTAGAAGATTTTATTTATGTGTAATATTTGGATTGTGTGATTCAGTGAGGCTGTTATAGCTCCTGTGTTGTAACACCGCGAAGACTAGTGAAGATAGGCCGAAGAGATTAGTGTCAAGTAACTGTACATTGTGTAAATTAGCAGTAGTGTAATAATTATTTGTAGTTACGACCTGTAAGTATATAAATAAGCAGGTCACGGTAGCCGAGCGGTCTAAGGCATGTATTTTCTTCGCTCGCTTGGAAACCGGGATTATGGGTTCGAATCCCACTCAGGACATGGATGTTTAGTTTGTGAGTGTGGGTTTTTCTGTGTCTGTGTACAGGTAAAAGTCTTGCGACGAGCTGATCACCCTCCCAAGGAGTCCTACCGAATGTGTAACATGTAGAAAAACCGAAGTGAACGGAGAAGTTCATGGCCCACTGGGGCTGTAGTGCCAAGGAAAAAAAAAAGTATATAGTAAATCCAACTACCAACCTGAACCCTGGCATTAGTCACCGATACATGTGACAATAATAATAATTAGAAGCGAAATTCAGAAGACTGGGAGAAGCACACATCCTGAGGCCTACAGAAAGGTAGCATGTTATTTCATTTCAAATGTAAACCAATAGCGATCGCCATGAGAACCCCGGACCTCACAACACGAACTTGTGACTGGCCGACTTCCCCTCCCACAGAGGAGGGGAGAAACTTTTTCAGAAGTTTATTTGGTACGACTGTGAGTTTAAATTTTAAATTTAACTCCTCGTACACAAGACGTTGAGCTATTAGCGTGCGGACTTGTCTCATTAGCCTCAGAGAAGCAGCCGGTAGCGGACGTTTGTGTACACGGTAACGAAAAGGCGGGAAAGTTTAAGCAGTTGAACCACTATCAGATTCTCAAGTTAATTTCTCTCTAGCTTAATTCTAGTGTTTTAAAGTTGATGTCAGGCTTATAGTATCGACCCGTTCTTCCCTGAGTGACATCATGTGTGTGTGTGTGTGTGTGTGTGTGTGCGTGCACCCCACAGCATCTCTGACAACTGGCCGAATGTCACGAACTCGGTATGAAGGTCGTGATATTTGACGTCACGTCACCTTCACCGCTTTTAATTTCCAGCAATATATCATGTGAACATGGCATCCGTTCGAACTTGTGCAGGAACCACGAGCCTACTGAACAGGCTGGCTTGGACGTAACGCTGGGTTGCGTTAGAATCTCGACAGGGGAACCGGCTATCATGAGTATTTTCGTTGTTTTCCTTAGCGACGCAGCAATGAGCTAGAGGTGGGAAGGCCTAGGTTCGATTCCAGGCAGGAGCAAAAAATTTTTATTACCCCACAGCATCTGGGACCCACCCACCCTCCGATAAAATGCGAACCTGTGATTCTTTCATCGAGGTTAAAGCGGCTGGGGGGTGAATCTGACCGCTCACCTCAGTCTAGAGTCGAGGTCAAGAATGGTGGAGCTTGTATCTACTTGCATACGCCGTCATGTTGTGGTGCTTAATTAAGTATAAGAACAATTTTACTTATCCTTCGAGGAAATTTCTAGGATAGTAACTCTTATTAGCCAAATAACAAATTTCTTCCAAATACTTTCCAATTTATCCTTCATTCATGAATCATCCTACAGCTCGAAGCCGTACACTGATCACGTCACAAAATGCACCCCCCACCCCCCAAAAGGTTCAATGGTTTCAAACAGTCTTCAGATTTAATTTGCTCTCAATTTCTTGCTAAATGCAAAATATTAATGATTATAATGCAATATATTTTAAAACACCCTATACTATCTTATGTATTTGTCCATAGAGCTTGAAATGAACTGGATAATAAATAGGAGGGAGGAAGAAATAGGCGGAGGGTGAGGGTAAGGAACAATAAAACATGTCTAGATAAAACAAGCAAAATAAAATAATTGCACAGAAGTTCCCTCCTCTGTGCTTCCAATCTGTATCAGACCCCACCCTGTTAAAAGCCACCTCCTCCCCCCGCACCAGCAGCGCACATAAACAACGCCACTGAACTGCATGTGTGCATTTAGTATCCATCACTATGGCCATGTACTATGGAGCCATGACCATCAAATCCAATTGCACAACATCCGACTGGAGCGGTAGTCATGATTAACGGAAATTAGTTCACAAAAAGCTTCAATTATGCTCTGGCTAAAGTTATTTGTTTTCATTAATTTCCTCTATGTAAGATTTTTTGTAAATATTAATAGCATATACATAGCTGTTTCCATGTAGCATCCAGGAAGTTGAAAACAGATTGAATAGTTCATAGCTTAACGCTGTTTCATTAGTGGGGCTTCCTTGCCCTCGCAACGGACGAGTCGAACATGTGGCCAGCACTGAACGCGCCAACTGGCGTCTAGCTCACCGACAACAGCGCAAATCGATGCAGAGCATAGAAATCTGTAGAAAGCGTTAACATTTTTAAACTTTCAACTCCTCTGCTTCCCAAAGGGCGTATATAAACATAGACAATGGGGGGGGGGGAGTACATGACAACTACACTCACATAACTTCCACTGAGCCAGTAACAAAAAAAAATATAGTTAAAAGTTACTCCTGTAACAGGTCGTGGAGGCCCATAGGGTTGTGAGACGTCGATGCTCCCACATTTTCTAGAACATCGGCTCACAGATGGCGGTAAGGTTGTCAGCCTTACGCACCGGCCGCTCTTTACCCACATGATGATTCCTGGTACTCATTTCTGTTAGAGTCGACCCCAGGGCCATAGTTGCGGCTGGAAGGATTAGGTGAATTGAAAAATCCAATGACCTCATCGGGAATCGAACCCATAACCTTCCGGCTCGTAGCATAGAACCTCAACCAACTACGCTACAGTTCACTGAACCAATACATATTTTTATAAATAGTTACTATAGCGACAATAGCCGTACTTTTCACTGAAACAATTAACTTTTATTTACGTGTTTACCTAATGAGACTCTGTCACTAACTGAACACTGTATCGCGTCGAACGGTAGGATGGGTAATCAACTGGAAAGTCCGTGGAAAGATGGCCTATATTAAGTTACTAGCCCAGCATTCATTGGGAGGGGCTGAAGAAAACTACGAAAAAATTCAATCAGAATTACAGCCGAAGATTTGTGAGTTACTTTACGATGCTGTTGGTACTTATCGCAGTCGGTATAGCTACCAGCTACGGGCTGGATTCGATTCCCGGTTGGGGCAATAGATTTTTCTTCACTCCACAGCGTCCAACCCGGCTCTGAGGCCCAGCCAAAATTCTAGCTAATGGGAATAGGTTGCGATTTCCCAGGAAGTAAAGCGGCCCTTGCGTGAAGTTGACCCCTCACACAGACCAAGAATGGTGGAGCTATACGTCTATTCCCGTACGTCTCCATGGCGTGTCCTTAATTGAGGAAGCACAGTCAATATGGAGTAGAAGTCTGCATGTTTGATAAACTGGAGGGGATCTGAAAGGAAAAGGTCACTGAAAAATCTGAGTACTATTACAGTACCTGCTTTGAGTGACTGAGGAATACCATGAGAAACGACGGTCATGATAGCTGGTGTCCCCACCGAGATTCGAAACAAGGACTTCGCGAATGGATTGCCGCCGTGCCAAGCTGCAACATGCGTAGAATAGCAGGATGATGAATGAAACATGAATTAGAAAACTTCAGGAAGGAACCGTTCGTAGTTCTATTATCTTCTCAAGGAGGACTCACCTCCACGCAGGTGCCTACTTCCAGCTACGCATTCTAATGAATCCATGTTTGAGGAAGTCTCAACCTTTATGCTCGTCATGACTCATAAAAATTACTAAAACTGCTTGTCAACCAAGGTTAATGAGAGATTTCATAGGATTTAAATGAACTGGTGACAACTTATATACAGGGGGAAAAAAACTGTACCACGGGCGAAGTGCAGAAAGATTGAAGGATGGAAGTTTGTGGAGGTATAAAAAAAACGAGATTGATAAAAGCATATTGTAACTTAATTCTAAGTGAGAGTAATTGAATTTGACAGGCGAGAAGGCGAGGAAGTTGCTACAGGGTTGAGTGGCAGAAAGGGCGGAGATGTGAGGTGGGGCGGGGGGGGTAGGAGAGGCTGCTGGGAGTTATCTGGGCTACAGCCAGCGCCGTCTTAGTGGCTATCTGCCGAGGCAAATCTGCAGAATACCAAAACAACGTGTAATCCCCCAAGCTGCGTACAGCTGTGAAGCATGTACGAGTATACTATACGTTTAAAAAACATCGACGGTTCCTGTGTCATGATTCTTTGACTACAAATCAACTTCCACTCTATTCAGTTTTGATAAAAGTAAAGAGGTTTCCTTGCGCTTAATTAGTTAAACACTACGCCATGAAGACGTGTGGGGAAATGGAGGTATAGCTTCAGTATTCTTGACATCGGTAGTAGTTGGTCAGCTTCACGCCCTCACTGCTTTACCCCAAGCGAAAGAGCCCTCTTGTTACCCATTATACAGGAGGCTGGGTGGGTCCTAGAGCCGTCTGGACGCGTCGACAAGAGACAAATTCTAACTCAGATTCCCCTGATGTTTATCCTGCAGCCTGCTGCTTTGTCGACTGAGCTACTCCGGTTCTACAGGCCCCCTCACAATTACGGATAAGAACATTTTAGAATGAGAGATGAGGTCCTCACAGCGTAACAAGAATATTTCAATTTACTGTTTCTGAGATGGGACGCCGTGTAGTTGGGTAGCTAAGTACAAATGTTTACGAGGAATTTTCTGCCTCCATCTTCAGGATGCAAGATTACCATAAAGAAGGATGCAGCATATCCGTCCGAAACATCCATACTCTGCGAAACTACATGGCCTACTACTGCCATCTTTAAGGTTCGAGACCACCGCGAAGATGAAGTCAACAGATTCTTCTCAAATACTGGTGGCCATGTACCAAACTACACGACTTCACATATCAGAGAAGCGCAATATTGACATTTCGGAAATCTGTCAGAGCAATGCTCTGTTAAATGCCGTTTGGCCTTCAGCGGCTCTCTTGCTTGGTTCTGAGCTGTAATAATACAGCTATACTTCCTATATTATATAGTAAGGCTGTCACTATCGTTTCGGAAGAACATAATACCTTATTCTTCAGCACCTACCAGACTACACGATATTCAGTTCAGTTATTCAGTATTAGAGGGGGTGGGTTTCCCCATGCACCGCGACTAGCAGTCTATTGTACGTCCCCCTTTAATTTCTACTGTCGCCATACCCTACCGGTACTGGTGCTCGCTATCTCCCCTTTCTGCCAGCGAGGTCGGCCCTCTTCTGGCAGTGGTACCCGATAACGTCCCCATCTACCGGAGGCATTGGAAACTATTTGGGCAGGAAACATTTTGCCTAATTTTGCTCAGAGGTCTCCTAGAGACATGAGGATCTTTTACGTGCCGTAAATCTACGACACGGGACCCACGGCTTAAAGTCCCTCCCGGAGGACTTGTTCGCTGAATTTTTCCGCCCTTAAAAATTCCAAGACCTCCGCCGGGTTTGAGCCCGCGTACCTTGAGTCATGAGGTGGAAACGTTACCCCTAGACTACGGAGCCCGCTCTACACGATGTTAATTCGGGAGACCACAGACCACAAATAAATAGTAAATTTGTCCCTGTGCTTAACTAACTAAACACGAAGGCGTGGAAGTATAGATCCATAATTTCTTGAGCTCGGCACTAGCTAGAGGTAAGTGGTCAGATTCACGCCCAGGCCGCTTTATCCCCGGGAAAGAGCTCCCCGATACCCATTGTATAGGAGGTTGGGTGGGCGCCAGAGCCGGTCTGTACGACGTGGAGAAGTGGAAATTCTTGGCCCTACCGGGACTACAACTCCGACCTCTCGGTCGTCCAGCCCGTAGTGAGGCGCTATACCGACTGAGCTATCCCGGCTCCTACAGACCACAAATTATATATAATCAATAAAGATTGCTGTGTTTTGGTATGCAACACCGAATGGACTGACTTGTTACTTGCATCTTCAGGAAAAAAAGGAAGGTGGGGAAAGCGAGTCCCTCCGAAAACACCAGGTATATATCTATCATACTGTCACACAGAAGTCAGTAATGTTTGCAGAACGTATAGTACAACGGGGACGCCCTGTCAGTGGTGAAGTTGCCGCACTGAGTCCTTCACATACAATAGAATGAGTAGGTTCCCTGGCCATGGAGCGTTTGGGTCGGCTGGCATGAGGCCTAACAAACTTGCTGTCACCGCTTAGAGTAAGGTAGCAATTCCATGAGACAAGCCAAGGATAAACCAAGTATGCGACTGACTCATTCCACATAAAGCTTTCCTCATTCTAATATTAGTGGAATGCCAAAGAACTGCAAATTTAAACTCACAACCTTGATATAAAAATGCTTTTACAATTTAGGACACAAGCCACTGTTTTCTTTATGCATGTGTGCCTTTTTATTTCTGGCTTCTTGACTGCGCGTGAGAAGTACTGAAATAAATGGCAGAAGAGTGGTTGCAGCTGCATTACGGGAGGGAGAGAGAGCGTGAAACACTGTAACTAAGGCACTTTTACAGCCAATACACTCACTACAATCCATATCTCACTTAGTGGACTCGACCCAGTCCACCGCGCATTCTGCTGAGAGCGGCCAGGCAGAAATAGACGGACTGTACCAACATATGTTAAGCAGTTACACGTGTGTATCTGCGCGGTGCTGTATTTCTCTTTATTTCTTTGTTACTTTTTAACTTTTTTCTTTCTAGCCTTTCTGAATAGGCAAAATTATTCTTTTGTTTCAAATTTAAAAACACTTCTGACTTGAGAGAACGTCATTCTTCATGTTCATATTACTGAACACTTAAAAACGAAAAACCAGTCATAGCACAGAAGCTGATTACAGTGGCCGAGCGGTCTAAGGCATGAACCGCCTTTGCCTGCTCGAACACTGGGATCGTGGGTTCGAATCTCATTCGAGGCATGGATGTCTGTGTGCGTTTATTGTATTGTGTTGTCCTGTGTTTAGGTAGCGGCCTTGCGACGGGCTGATCCCCGAGGCCCATAAGGTTGTGAGACGTCGAGGCTCCCACATTTTCTAGACAATCAGCTTATAGAGGGCTGTGAGATTGTTAGCCTTACGCGTCGGCCGTCCTTTACCCCCAGGAAGACTCCTGGTACTCATTTATGCTAGAGACTGAGTCGACCCCAGGTCCCTAGTGCGGCTGTATGGATTAGGTCAATTGAGAAATCAAATGATATTATCGGGAATCGAACAGGCGACCTTCCGACTTTTAACTTTTAGTTACCGAATAGCCCCTACCTTCATGTTAGGGTTATATGTTGCATTCTGGTGACGAGACATCAAAATATGGACCTGCCTAGTTTGGTCTATGTTTATTTCAGGAGAAGGTTACTTACTGTTACTGTAACTTACTGTTGGTCGGTATAGTTCGTTTGCGGACTAAAGCCATGGAGTCTGTTACTGTCCGATACAGTTTTTGTCTCTTTATTTCCAATTATACATATTTTAGTATGGGAACTGAATATAGCCGACAGACAACGGACTCTGTGCCCAAAACATAGAGCAATCTGTTAATGCCGTTTAGGGAATTAATAGCTCTGTACTGTGACGAACATACGAAACACACAAATACGCTCTGTGGGCAGAAGGCAGGGTTTTTACTGTTAAAGCAGATGGTACATACATGGGCTTTAAAGGGCTGATGAAAGGCAGATACTAAAGCGAAATCAGATCGAAACTGAAGCTATTGCTTGCAGCAGTATGTTACAGCTGTATGTATATTCTTTTTAAATTTAAAAATATTTCAAATAGAGTGCACAACTGGCATTGAATAATAAAATTAACAGTTAATAACGATTTAGACTTGAACTGTTCTCCAAGTATAATTGGAATGATCAAGTCAAGGAGGATGAGGTGGGCAGGGTATGTAGCAAGAATGGGAAGGAATACATACAGGATATTGGTGGGAAAGGCGGAAGGAAAGGGACCATTGGTAAGACAAAGGCATAGGTGGGTGGACAATATTACAATGAATTTTAGAGAGATAGGATGGGATAGGATGGATTTGATTGATCTGGCTTAGGATAGGGACCAGTGGAGGGCTCTTGTGAACACGGTAATGAACCTCCGGGTTCCATAAAATGCTGGGAAATTCTTGAGTAGCTGCAGAATTGGCTTCTCCTCAAGAAGGGCTCAGTTCCATAAGTAAGTACAAACAAATTCCGTGATTTTAGTCCGCCAGCGAACTATACCGACTGAGCGACCGCCGCTTGTCGGTGAAGTTTAGTGCCAAATTTTGCGGAAAGAGGGTGTCGCATGGTCAGCGCAAAGAATCCCCACCGCCGTTAATTTCGGTTTTCTAGACCGGACCAGATCATAAGTAAGTAATAATGAATTAGGAAGGTGGTGACAGGTAGTTGTGTCCTAGTTTTGAGGTTCTGTGGCCGCAGTTGCGTTACTGACGGGTGACAAGTTGGCACAGATGCGATATTTACCTACCTAGGCCGTCCCATATCTCATGCGGTTAGACGCCGGCATCCCACTGCGGAAGCCCGGGTTCAATCTCAGGTCAGGTCAAGTGGGATTTGTGGTGGACAAAGTGACACGGGAGCAGGTTATCTCCTAGTATTTCAGTTTCCCCTGCATATGCTTATTCCACCGACTGCTGTGAACATGCTAATGACTTTTCGTATTCCACACACGACAAGAAATTTCTTGATCATCTGAGCGACTGTTAGCTTCTAAGGAGGAGCTCTACGGCATGGAGTCATTTCACATGGTACATATGGATCAGGTTGATTTAGTGGTAATCCTCAAGACTTCCATTCGGGAGATCATCGCTTCGTATCTCGATCAGGACACTGGCTATCCACACTGAAGTTTTTTCGTAGTTTTCTTCAATTCCTTGAGATCTACCATAGCGCCTCAGTTAGACCAAGTTTACTTACCTCATTTTTTAATTCACTATTCACTAACAAATCTCGGATCTGACTTATTGTACGATAGGGTACTGGCAGTGCTGCACGATAAACCACAAGAAAGTGCTAAACGGCCTAATTAGAGGAAGATGAAGATGAAGATGAACACATAAATGAAGGTCAGGCTGAGATCGTGACTACAGCAAGGTGATAACAGCTGTACTCATCATCCTGACTTCTGAATGTCCTAAGTACTATTTTCAATGCGTCAACAAACCCACACTATAGGAGGAATGCCGCATAGCTGGGGACGCCGTAGCGTAGTTGGTTGAGGCACTATGCTACAAGCCGTAAGGTCACGGGATCGATTCCCGATGATACCACTGGATTTTTTAATTGGTCTAATCATTCCAGCCGTACTATGGCCCTGGGGTCGACTCAGCCTCTAACAGAAATGAGTACCAGGATTCTTCCTAGGGGTAAAGGGCGGCCGGCGCGTAAGGCTGACAACCTCACTGCCATCTGTGAGCCGGCTGTATAGAAAATGTGGGAGCCTCGACGTCTCATAGCCCTACGGGCCCCCACAGCCTGTTACAGGAATAGCTTTACTATTTACCTTTTTTTAAGCGGCAGAATGGGAGTCCAGTTTGTTTATAC
This sequence comes from Cryptotermes secundus, assembly GCF_002891405.2. Taxonomy (NCBI): domain Eukaryota; kingdom Metazoa; phylum Arthropoda; class Insecta; order Blattodea; family Kalotermitidae; genus Cryptotermes; species Cryptotermes secundus. The sequence continues at coordinate 745,829 of NW_019720570.1, forward strand.
TGGTATTATGGCCTTTCTTTAGCCAGGAACTGGCTTCATTATTACACAGTATCAATCAGTGGCCGACTGTGTTTGCCCGTATCTCTGTCATTTCAGAACGAAATTAACGTTAAGCACTGCATTGTGCTCAGCGCACAGAGACAAATAACCCAAGCAGAATGTAAACAACTCCACTAATATAGGGGCTTTGTAAGTTAGATGCTAACTTAAAATATTAAAGGCTGCTACAGCTAATCATAATGAACTACCTGTTTCGTATTCAGGATCAACAAACACAACGACCCAACTCAATCCCCGCTCTTATGAATAGTTACCTTCCTGCAAAAGGGGTCGAGGATGGCTCAGTCGGTATAGCGATCGGCTGAACGGTCGGGGTCCGACTTCCTGCAGGGGCAAGTGATTTTTTTNAGGTGGGCAGGGTATGTAGCAAGAATGGGAAGGAATACATACAGGATATTGGTGGGAAAGGCGGAAGGAAAGGGACCATTGGTAAGACAAAGGCATATGTGGGTGGACAATATTAAAATGAATTTTAGAGAGATAGGATGGGATAGGATGGATTTGATTGATCTGGCTTAGGATAGGGACCAGTGGAGGGCTCTTGTGAACACGGTAATGAACCTCCGGGTTCCATAAAATGCTGGGAAATTCTTGAGTAGCTGCAGAATTGGCTTCTCCTCAAGAAGGGCTCAGTTCCATAAGTAAGTACAAACAAATTCCGTGATTTTAGTCCGCCAGCGAACTATACCGACTGAGCGACCGCCGCTTGTCGGTGAAGTTTAGTGCCAAATTTTGCGGAAAGAGGGTGTCGCATGGTCAGCGCAACGAAACCCCACGGCCGTTAATTTCGGTTTTCTAGACCGGANTTCCCCTGCATATGCTTATTCCACCGACTGCTGTGAACATGCTAATGACTTTTCGTATTCCACACACGACAAGAAATTTCTTGATCATCTGAGCGACTGTTAGCTTCTAAGGAGGAGCTCTACGGCATGGAGTCATTTCACATGGTACATATGGATCAGGTTGATTTAGTGGTAATCCTCAAGACTTCCATTCGGGAGATCATTGCTTCGTATCTCGATCAGGACACTGGCTATCCACACTGAAGTTTTTTCGTAGTTTTCTTCAATTCCTTGAGATCTACCATAGCGCCTCAGTTAGACCAAGTTTACTTACCTCATTTTTTAATTCACTATTCACTAACAAATCTCGGATCTGACTTATTGTACGATAGGGTACTGGCAGTGCTGCACGATAAACCACAAGAAAGTGCTAAACGGCCTAATTAGAGGAAGATGAAGATGAAGATGAACACATAAATGAAGGTCAGGCTGAGATCGTGACTACAGCAAGGTGATAACAGCTGTACTCATCATCCTGACTTCTGAATGTCCTAAGTACTATTTTCAATGCGTCAACAAACCCACACTATAGGAGGAATGCCGCAAAGCTGGGGACGCCGTAGCGTAGTTGGTTGAGGCACTATGCTACAAGCCGTAGGGTCACGGGTTCGATTCCCGATGATACCACTGGATTTTTTAATTGGTCTAATCATTCCAGCCGTACTATGGCGCTGGGGTCGACTCAGCCTCTAACAGAAATGAGTACCAGGATTCTTCCTAGGGGTAAAGGGCGGCCGGCGCGTAAGGCTGACAACCTCACTGCCATCTGTGAGCCGGCTGTATAGAAAATGTGGGAGCCTCGACGTCTCATAGCCCTACGGGCCCCCACAGCCTGTTACAGGGATAGCTTTACTATTTACCTTTTTTTAAGCGGCAGAATGGGAGTCCAGTTTGTTTATACTGGTATTATGGCCTTTCTTTAGCCAGGAACTGGCTTCATTATTACACAGTATCAATCAGTGGCCGACTGTGTTTGCCCGTATCTCTGTCATTTCAGAACGAAATTAACGTTAAGCACTGCATTGTGCTCAGCGCACAGAGACAAATAACCCAAGCAGAATGTAAACAACTCCACTAATATAGGGGCTTTGTAAGTTAGATGCTAACTTAAAATATTAAAGGCTGCTACAGCTAATCATAATGAACTACCTGTTTCGTATTCAGGATCAACAAACACAACGACCCAACTCAATCCCCGCTCTTATGAATAGTTACCTTCCTGCAAAAGGGGTCGAGGATGGCTCAGTCGGTATAGCGATCGGCTGAACGGTCGGGGTCCGACTTCCTGCAGGGGCAAGTGATTTTTTTCATCTACTACGCAATGTCCAGAGAGGTTCTGGAACCAACCCAGCCTATCGAATGGGTACCGAGGGTTGTTTTCCCTAAGGGATAAAGCGGCTGGTGAGTGAAGCTGACGTTTTACTTCATTCTAGTGCCCAGAGCAAGAAAGTTGGAGCTATTTTCTCAGAATACTTCAGTTGCCCCTGCCAATTCTCATTTCACCAACTACTCCAAACTCATCTATCATCCGGGGCTGGTACAACAGGCCAAATAGTGGCAGGCGAAGCAAGTGGATTTAAGTTTCACCCCACCCCAAGAAGTTAGTTCGCGAAACAGCCACAGAATCCGAGTTCGCTGCGGAATCTTTTTTTTTCTCAGTCC
>NW_019720570.1:749254-810580 GCF_002891405.2 Cryptotermes secundus
GTAGTGCCAAGGAAGAAAAAACCGTACTGAGAACCATCTAATACCACAACCCAGTTAGTCCCAAAAGTACTGTCTAATTCATGTAGGCTCACAAAATTCAACGCCTAAATTCAACATCTCAATTATTTAAAGAATATTTTATGAATAGCTTAGCCATATTTTTTTTTCCTTGGCACTACAGCCCCAGTGGGCCTAGGCCTACCTCCATGAACTTCTCCGTTCACTTCGGTTTTTCTAGATCTTACACGTTCGGTAGGACTCCTTGGGCGGGTGATCAGCTCGTCTCAAGGCCTCTACCTGTGCACAAAAACAGAAAAACGTGCACACACAAACTAAACATCCATGCCCTGAGTGGGATTCGAACCCACGATCCCGGTTTCCAAGCGAGCGAAGACAGTACATGCCTTAGACCGCTCGGCTACCGTGACCGGCTTAGCCATGTTTAATATCACGAAATATGTTTATGGACTCTATAAGACAGATGCGTTATACTATTGTTCCCCTAACTTACTAATGTTACAAGGAACTTCTCTTCAAGTAAACATTGCTTCTTCCTGCTTGCTCATTCAGAACTGAGTTCCTTTGCCTCATCACAAACTCAAACACAGCGCTTATGGCGTGTGACTACACTACGCTTTGAGTTGCAGCCAATGTTTCCGAGAGGTTCGTCAGCAATCCACTTGCCTCAATCATGAAATTCTTCCAAAAATGGAACTAACACCACGGAGCTCAGTCCTTCAGAAGCCGCCAGTTGCGTAGCTACTCAAGGATTTCCCAATATTTTATGGTGCTCCAATATTCATTACCCTCTTTACAACACCCCCCCCCAATAGATCTATATCCTGAGACACATCAATCCCATCTATACCACATATTTTATTTCTTTAAAACCCATTTTAATAATATCCCCTTACTTATATCTGTGTGTTCCTAGTGGTATCTTTCGTTCTGGCTTTCCCACCAAAACCCTATATGCACTTCAAATCCCATGCGTGCTACATACGCCACCCATTTTCTTCACTTTATCATTCTAATTATACTTGGCAAAGAGTAAAAGTTATGAAGCTCCTCTCCTGTCACTTCATCCCTCTCAAACATCATTTTATGCCTTCTCTTAATGTCAGAGACCACGTTTCACACCCATAAAAACCACAGGCAAAATTATACTTTTATATCTTCTACAAATGTATTGTTTTAAAAGTTTCCTGAAAAAGAAACTGGTTCAGATTTTATGGAACAGTTTTATTTAAAATGTATTTCAATAATTGGTACTGAGCGCTGTGCTGGGTAATTATTGTAACGTTTCGTTTCGCACTAATGCTCCTCTTACACAACTAAATAGCAGGAGTCACGTTTCCGGACTCCACCTCTGTCACAGAATGAGACTCATTACACTAATAATATGCAGTTTTATTTCAAATTTCTGCCTCAGATTTCTTATTAAATAAAGGCGAACGCGGAAATGCTTCAAAGAATATGTCTGTAGCGCGCATGAACCACTACTTAAGCCTTATTAGATAATTCGCTCTATTTCAGCAGTAAAGCAGAGTATTACTGCATTTACAGCTCGGGCCGTATAGTGACTAGGCCGTGGGATGAACGGCTGAGGAGTCGGGGTTCGATTCCTGGTATATGCAAGATCATTTTCTTCTGAACAGCGTCCAGACCGGCACTGGGAACCCACCCAGCCTCCTATAAAATGGGTACCGAGGACGATTTCCTCTGGGGTAAAGCGGTAGAGATGCGGAGCTACTCACTGATGTCCACCTCGTGACGAACACAAGAATGGTGGAGCTATAACTCCATTCCTCCATACGTCATCATGGTGTGGTACTTAAAACCCAGGGATAATTTTACCCTTTTACCTTCACAGCCCTAGGTAAACGTAGAACGATCCTTGAAATAAGCCGAGGAGGCCCATACGGTTGTGAGAAGTTGAGGATCCCATATTTTCTAGACAATCGGCTCTCAGATGGTGGTAAGGTTGTCAGCCTTACGCGTCGGCCGTGCTTTACCCTCAGGAAGATTCCTGGTACTCATTTCTTTTAGAAGCTGAGTCGACCCCAGGGACAGTGCGGGTGAAAGGTTTTATGTAAATTGAAAAATCCAGTTATATTATCGGGAATCGAATCCATGACCTTCCAACTTGTAGCATAGTGCCTCAACCAACGATGCTACCGTATGCACCCCCTTCACAGCCCTATACTTGCTTCAAAGTGAATGCCTGCATTTTGCCCACAGAGCGTATTTATATTTCACGTATTATTCTCAGAACAGTGATTATTTCTGTTAACAGTATTAACCAGAAGAGTTCTGTCTTCTGGGGTATGACGTCATTTAGTCGGGTGAAAATCAACCGATGATGGAGGAACATAAACTAAGCAAGTAATCAGCAGAATTAATCAATTTATCTTCGTATCGGAGATTCAATGCCTCTCACAGTGAGGTAGAACTCAATTTCTAAATATTATTTACACAGGTTCCAGGGTTAAACGTGTAAACATCCAATGCTTACGACCCAACACCCCATGAATCGCTGCCCGAATTATAAGAACGGTCACATATAATAATAGGCACCCAGGCAATAAATGGTCTTGCAGTACAGAGACAGCAAATTTTCATTCTAAATCTTTTGTCGAAAACAAGGAACAAATCTATTCGAATATAAAAGGATTATATGCCTATGCCTTTCAGTAAGCAGTAGTGTTAATTACTTTTGACGTGTCATAAGTGCGAGTAATTTTAAGCGGTGCCGGTCACGGTAGCCGAGAGGTCTAAGGCATGAACTGTCTTCGCTCGCTCGGAAGCCGGGATCGTGGGTTCGGATCTGTTTCCTGTGAGGTACGAATTGAATTCTTATATATTATTCTTATACATTGCCGGTCACGGTAGCCGAGAGGTCTATGGCATGCATTGTCTTCGCTCGCTCGGAAGCCGGGATCGTGAGTTCGAATCCCACACAATGCATAGATGTCTGGTGTGTATGTTCATTCTGTATTTGTGTTGTCCTGTATTTAGGTAGAGGCCTTACGGCGAAGTGATCACTCGTCCAAGGAGTCCTACCGCCTGTAAACTGTTCATGAAACTTAAAAATCAGATGGCAGGGCCCAAGGGGGGCTGTACAGCCCGTGAAAAAAGAAACGTTAAAAATGTTTTCGTGATCCTATATTGGGTGGCAATTAAAATGAACAAAGTGGGACATAGAACTACACATATTTATGACTTTCCATTTAGTTGCGAATGTAACAAGCTAACTGGATTGGGATTCACTTCTGACAGCTAGGCAGACAAGTCAGTTCTAATACAGAGAGACACTTCAAACTGGCATAAAAGCCCAGGTTAATGTTCAGTACCGGTCACGGTAGCCGAGCGGGCTAAGGCATATACTGTCTTTGCTCACTCCGTGGGTTCGAATCCAACACAAAGCATGGATGTTTGGTGTGTGTTTTTGTGTTTATTCTGTGTTTGTGTTGTCCTGTGTTTAGGTAGAGGCCTTGCGACGAGCTGATCACCCGTCCAAGGAGTCTTACAGTCTGTAAAATGATCATTAAACTGGGAAATCAGCCCTGTGCTCCAGAATGGGAGCAAGAGGAGAGGGGGAACATGTTATAAAGAAAATTGTTGCCCCGTATGTTTGAGATTTTGTTTCTACGTGTAATGGAAACGACATTTATGGCGGCTTAAGATACTATAAGTAGATTCAATGAAAACAGAGGCGCCCTGGAACTGAGTATACAGCATCTACGCCAAACATCCTACACGTCATATTAAGACAATTGCTTCGGAATTTACAGCCTGGCAGTCCTCTGCCTTTTACCTAAAATTCTGGCGTAATGCAGCCGTAAATATTCAAAATGAAAAATCTTTTCTAAGATAGTGTAAACTCGTAGCTCGTATATCTATATTTCTGTCTAATCATGAATAGACTGCAATTCAAGACACCGGAAAACATTTACATACAAGCATTCCATACTTTTTTTTTCGGTTCTATTTAAATTCTGCTATGATGGAACCAGAATACTTGCAAATGAAGATGGACTCCGAACATATATTTACATCTACGGAAATTTCATATGCGCTTCACGTTAATGACGAACAGTGATCCCTATGGCACACTGGCCAATTAATATATCCTACATCTGAGGTTCTAACAGCAATGACATTAAGGTCTTCTAGGGTGCGTAACCCTGTAAATCGTTGTTGGGGTTTCCGAGGAACGTACTGCATCTAACTTTAGTGTAGAAGTGTAAGTCACTCTCCTATCCTCAAAAATGAGACTTGAAATTCCTCCGAAAATTTTGTAATTATCTACGGGAAGGAACGAAGGCATTGAGCTGCATTTTAGATGCAAGCTATGCGTTTACCCTTTCCAGATGCTACTGTCTAGCACTGCTCTGTTAGCCAATACAGTGCGGGCGCATTTTATGCGAAGATGCTTTTCTGAAGACAAGGTTTCTCATAGTTTTGAAGCAAATACGTGAATCTTCTGGAATTTTTTAAATTCCATCAACATCAGGGTAACGAGCCGGGATTGCTCAGTCAGTACTGCAACTGGGTACACGCTGAACGACCGAGGAATCGGGGTTTGAGTCCCGGTAGGGTCAAGAATTTTCTCTCCTTCACGTCGTCCAGAATGGCTCTGGGGCCCACGCAGCCTCCTATCCAATGGGTACTGGTGGATCTTTCCTCGGGGGTGAAGCGGTAGGGGCGTGAAACTGACCACGCACCTCCAATTAGTGCCAAGGTCAAGAAAATGTGGATCTATACATCCACACCACCATACGCCTTAATGGCGTAGTATTTAATTAGTTGAGCACAGGGACAAATTTATGCTTGTATTACTTAAAACTTTGCGCATAAATTGAGACTTTATTAATATTTGTATATTGCAGTGTTTCAAATTCGCATAAAATGCGGCCTCACTCAACATTCTGGGTATTTCAAAATGGAATAGGTCCTGAATATGTGTCTTATTTGTTAGGAACCTTAACCCGGCGCTGCTGAAGAGGGATTCCGTCACAGGGGAGAAGGAGAAATCTTCATTTATATCGCAAAAAATGGTCTTACTTTCTGAAGGGCGCCATCTACACTTACCAGCCACGGTGAAGACTGCGGGGTTCGCTTTGCGACGGCGATCCAATGTCAGAAAGCAACGAGGGTTGTTTTAAGGGATCGCGGCCCCTTCTTCTCAGGGACAGAGTCTTGTCCTGTGTGAGAATTGTTCTTTCCGTATGAAGTATAATAACAAGAAATAATTCTGTTACTAGACGGTTATGCTTTATAAAACTGAAACTTGTACAAAACTGCACCACGTTTATGTTATTTCACACCACCAATTCGAAAACCACGGCGTGAGAGCACTTACACGGCGTTCTAAAAACACTTCCACTATTATAACCCAGTCATTGAATCTCTATTATGTTTATTTCAATAGTCGTCCACTGATTCTATACGTTTATCTTTCAATTATGTCTTTAAAAACGATTCGTAGATAAAATACACTACTGGACACACTGAAAGAATTTCGTCGCATCTGTTCTATACATATATCACTTCATAGACCGTACATTTTTTAAGAAACATGAACACAAATACTTCCAGTTTAAAATCTGTTATTCTGCAGTACGGTTTACGTTCTGCAACACTGACAATCTCAGATATAAACTGTTCTCATAAAACGTCCAAGTAACACAGTTCAGTAACTCCTACACTCCATGTGTTTTAAAAACGTTTATAGATGCATTTATTTCCAATACAAAACATCTGTTCTCTTAGATTATTTCGGTTGTGTTCTGAAAACGGCCTACAAACAGATCAAAACACGTCCAACTCCCGCAAAAGCACACACCGAACTGACAATTCATATGAGGCAACACTGCTGCTAGGGTTCCAGAGATACTGCCTAGTCCGAAAGGCTGCCTCCTAGCGGAGTCTGCGCCATGCAGCAACGACCAGTAGGCCACGCACATGCGTGCAGACGCCATGCCTACGGGAGGGGGTTGAGCGCGACTTGAGGAACAGCAGCGCGAGCCAAGGGGTGAAGTTTAAAAAGAGGAAGAGCAAAGTCATAGGGAGGGTGAGCGAAAAAAAGTACAGGCATATTTTAGTAAAAAGGGACATAACTTTAAAAATTATGGTAAGACTCTTTAAGTAACGTCCTGTAAATGTATTATAATGGTATAATTATAAACAAGTTCCATTCCTTCCCTACACTAACAACAAAATTATCTACCACAGAACGGGGCCACTTTCGAGAAGTTAATGGCGGATCGGTTGGTCAGAATATTCCATGAAGTGTGTGTAAAAACCACACGGTTCATTACCGTGCACACAAAAGTCCTCCACTGTGCACTGATCCAGTCCAAATCCTTAAACTATATTTCTTGAAGAACATATTAACATACCATGCATGTTCTTCTTTCAAGTCTTTCTCGATAAAATTAGTTTCTCTCTCTCGCGTTCTAAATATTCTGCCTATCATCTCCTTCTTGACTTGACTGCCTTAGTAATATTACAAATGATGAAGTTCCTCATTATTCAATTTTCTTCAGCCCTTTGTTAGTTCCATCCTCTGCATGCTAATAGTTAATTAAAGTTTAATTCCATCTTTAAGATAGCTTCGGGTTTATATTTAACATAAATTCAGTGCGGAGTATTGTTCCAGATAGTCGAAGTCGAATGCGACTCGGTGCAAGTAAAATGGGGTCGATTTCTACCGGGGGAGAATAACAGAAGCTGACATTTCCTTCAGCAAAACCCCAATAGGAAACTTACTTACTTACTTAAAATCCAATTTCAGTATTTGTATTACTCAAGTGTCAGATGATAAGAACACTGACTGCGAAGACCGATCAAGTGATAATGTTCTGGACCTGAGTACGGATATTCCGGTTCGATGCTAGGCCGGGACATAGCGGCCTCCGTAGTCTAGAGGTAACGTTCCCACCTCATGACTCGTGGTACGCGAGTTCAAATACCCGGCGGAGGTCGTTGAATTTTTAAGGGCGGAAAAATTCAGGGAACAAGTCCTCCGGGAGGGACTTTAAGCTGTGTGTCCCATGTCGTTACTTTACGGCACGTAAAAGAACCTCATATCCCCAAAGGGGATCACTGAGCCAAATTCCAGGACGTTTCCCGCCCAACAATAGCCTCTAAGGCCTCTGATAGATGGGGGAAGCATTATAGACACCGCTAAGCAAGTGGCCGAACTCGCTTGCTCGGCGGGACTGATGGTAGGCACCATTTATCGGTAGGGTAAAGAGACTGGTAGAATACCATTGAGGGAAGCACAGTAGATCAAACTGGTCGCGGTGCATGGGGAAACCCACCCTCTCTAAATAACTAACTAACTAGGCCGGGACATCGCCTGTTCTGATAATTTTTGTGGTTTTCCTCAGACACTCCAGGCGTAGGTCCGCGTTATGCCTTGGTGTATCCATGACCGCTCCAAATCCTTTATAAATAATCGATTATCCTGTTTTTCGACGGTCTGTAGTCCAGATACTGAAAACGTAGTAGGACAACTCACAGGATCAGGATAATATGAATTTAAACTGACAATGAAGGACGCCAACGTTGGCGTAATTTGAGGCAATGAAACGGTAACGGCCTGGATATCCTGAGGAAAATCAAGAAAATCCGAGGTTGGCAGGTCTTTGGGGCTAAGATTCGAAAATGGTTCCACAATAATTTGCAAGAGTTAAACCTGTTAGCCCTTTCTGTCCTCAAACATCAAAGCATCTTCTTCTTGGTCTCCCTGGATGTCTTCCTCTCGGATGATAATATGAAATCTGCTTGTGAACACTTCATAATGACATGTTTTGTACATGTTACAGCCAATTTCTTCCTTTCCTGTCTTCGTTTGTCCAGTGTCCTCATTCCTGCTTATGACCTTATTTTCGTGATAACCGAATACAAAACAACAAACAAACAAACTCCGTAATTTCAGTCCGCAAGCGAACTATACCGATCGAGCGACCGCCGCTTGTCGGCGAAGTTAGTGTCAAATTTAGCGGATAGATGGTGTCGCGTGGTCAGTGCAATGGATCCCCACGGCTGTTAATCTCGGTTCTCTAGACCGGAGCCGCTATACCCCTGAAATAGCTCCTCAATTATCATCACGAGGCTGGGTGGACCCCGTTCCAGACCCACTATTTCTACAAAAAAGATCTGGTAGAGTCGGGAACGGAACTCGGTCATCTGGATCTGTAGCCAGGAACATTGACCACTAGATCACAGAGGCGGTCAACTTCCCACATCTCTTTGCATTCTAGTTATCAGCAGGGACAATTCATTCCCATCTGTAGCTCTGGGAATTCAGTGTTTAGTCCGGTATTGGTTCCAGGCAACAAGGAAATGTGATAATATGCAGTAACTGCTTTTATTCGAGTGTGAAACTGAAGAATTCCAAAATTGAAAAAAGAAAATTTGAAGTCAAAATGATGTTTAAAAAGATAAGCTGAAGTTGTATGGGTAGCGTGAAGGCAGACCTTCACAATTCTTGACCTCTTCAGGAAGTTGAAGTAAGTGGTCAGCTTCACTGGCCGGCAGCTTTACACCCGGAGAAAGAGTTCCCGGTAGCCATTTTAAAGGAGGCTGTGTTGGTCCCACATTTGGACGCCGTGGAGAAAAGGAAAAAGCGTTAATTCTGCCGGGAATCAAACCCCCGATATCAAATCAGTCGCCCGTGGCTATACAGACTAATCTAATCCGGCGGAAAAGGATGAGAAAATGGCGAAAAATACAAGATCACTACCGTAAACAAGGCCCGAAATAATGGCCGACAAGAACCCATACCACTGTCAATGTAAAATTCGTACATGAAATATTAAGTTATCATGGAAGTAAATTTTGACGTCATGGTATTTTGAGATTCGACACGGATCGCGATTGGCACATATTCAGAGACGATATCCACAACTGACACTCTATAACAATTGTTCTCAACCTTTCTCAGACTATGCCCGGTAAATTCTTTTTTCTATAATACGAGGGCCCAGAAGTGGTCGTGACCTATTTTAAGATATAACCACAATTCCCATAAGGAACTAAACAGACAACTCAGACAGGATACTCGCTGTCCCGAACCGAGATTCAAACATAGCATTTCCCGAATATAAGTTAGCACTTTTCCGCTTGACTTCATTTGACGTTGCCGTGCAGTCTGGCACCGACGTTTCGAAGAAACACGCTGCCTCCATTTTCAAGCTGATTTATCTCCGCGTAAAGAACCCTCGATGTCCTTTGTCCCAGAGCCGTCAGGACGTTGTGAAGAAGAGAATTGGTGTAATTTTTGGGAACCGAATTTCCGGTTCCAGGACTCCCCACGCTTAGCCCAGTGAATAGGCAGATTCACGTAACCTACAGCTTCTTCTTCAATGAGGTAAGATGGCAAAGTATAACTTTCGAATACACTGAATTAATTAATATATATATACATTAAAGTTAAATTAAAATGCCATACTAGTTTATAAATCGTAAGAAAAAGTTTTTTTTTCTTACCGAATATTACTTAAAATTACTTTCTTTCACTTTTTTAAAACTCCTGACTTGCCATAGTTAATGAACCGACTCCTAGCAGCTTGATTACATTCTGATTCAAAATACGGTCTTCTGTGAAGGAGATTTGAAACTTTGTTGATAAGGCATATTCTACTGATATGAAAAGTATATCGTACAAAGTTTCTTGAAATGGTTATTACAAATTTTTCTTAATCAAAATCATGTTCTACAGACTACAAGGGCCCAAATCGAGGAGGTCTTTTTGTGGTTCAAACAGGTGTATTCCTTTACCAGTTCGGAAATGTCCCATATAGCCTTATGGTCTATAAGCGTACGACAATATTTATTTTCTGTGCGTGCATAAGAAAGACTGTATCAACAAATATTGACTAAATTTTAGCTTTACTTTACTTTATTTTACTTTACTACTAGCTTTACTTTTATACTTTTTACACACTAAAAAATGTTGTAAACCAAAAATTTCTCATTGCCCACGTAATTTCAGGTTACCATAGCAACAAACTAGTTGCATCAACGTCAGATTTTTGTAGTAGGTTACAAAGGAGTGCCTCAGTGTATCGTGTCTAGTCTGTGAGCAATAATATTTTGTGGTCCATATGGACCGGCGCGTAAGGCTGACAACCTTACCGCCATCTGTGAGCCGACTGTCTAGATAATGTGGGACCCTCAACGTCTCACAACCCTATGGGCCTTCACGGCCTGGTACAGGGATAGCTTTACTTTTATGACTGACGATTTGTGCGTCATTTTCGTGGGAGATGGGATTAAAGGCTGGCTTCGACTTGATAATCTGCAGGACCGAGAAGAATACAAGAGAAAGCAAGAGAATTACAAAAGTTAATGCAGCAAATGACGAGATATTCCGTTGAATTCTCAAAGGGTTTTTGTAAACAGACCGAAGGGTTTCATGCGAGATTTTAGGTTCTCGAGATGATGATTGTGAACAGTACAATCTTCTGGGATGTGACTCCGTGTAGTTTTGTAGCATAGCACGGCCAGATAAGTAGGGTACCAGTTCACCTCAGTAAAAGGACATGTTGGGATGTGACAAAGTTTCGAGCAAATCGCTCACTGTTATCAAGATGTGCTGTGAATGACAGGGGAAACAGTACTGCTGGAACAGCTTCATTAGTAACATTCGCTTTAAGCTCTAATAATATCATAATTTAATTCTTCACGCGTATGAACAATTGTGCGGCGTTAAAATATTCTCGAATTTATGAGCTTAATTTTAAATGCTAGCTGAATAATTATGAGTGACTATTCAACACATTATTGCATTGAAAAATTTAATCTACTACTGTGTAGTACATTGTTTAGGTTTACACTGATTTGCGTTCTTAAGAAAATGGAATAGGGTTAAGAGCTCAACGATATGACAGAAGATCTACCAATAAAACAAAAAATGCACAAATAGAAACTATTAAAGAAAGTATTATTGTTATTAAATAAAAGTATAACAAATATAGCCGGTCACGGTAGCCGAGCGGTCTAAGGCGTGCACTGTCTTCGCTCGCTTGGAAACCGAGATCGTGGGTTCGAATCCTACTGAGGATACTGCGTTTTTCTGTGTTTGTCTACAGGTAGAGGCCTTCCGACGAGCTGATCACTCGCCCAAGGAGTCCTACCGTATGTGTAAGATCTAGAAAAACTGAAGTGAACGGAGTTCATGGAGGTAGGCCTAGGCCCACTGGGGCTGTAGTGCCAAGGAAAAAAAATAACAAATATAAGGAGCCAGTACTAGATAAAAAGCTAAAGCTCTCCCTGTAACAGGTCGTAGAGGCCAAAAGGGATGTGAGATGTTGAGGCTTCCAAGTTTTCTACACAATCGGCTCACAGATGGCGGTGAGGTTGTCAGCCTTATGCGCCGGCCGCACTTTGCTCCCAAAGAACATTCCTGGTACTCATCTCTGTTAGAGGCTGAGTCGACCTCAGGGTCATAAATCGGATGGAGGATTAGGTCAATTGAAAAAAAAAAGTACCTCATCGGGACTCGAAACCGCGACCTTCCGGGTTGTAGCATAGTGCCTCAACCAACTACGCTACTGCGTAGTACTAGCGAGGGATATCATTGAATTTTTAACGACGTTAAATCACACATAAAAATTGTTGGTTCTTTGTATGTGTATAAAAACTGGTTCAATCGGTAACTTTTCTATTTGGTAGCTACCCAGTTCAATTTATACCGTGACACCGAGCACTCCACTTGAGATTTTTCGTGGATTTTCTCAGTCCTTCGAGGCAAAAAGAAATTCAGTTTTTATGTAAGTTATTGGAAGCCAATGAGATGAAACTGTGATTATCTATTCAACAAAGTAACAATGAGCACGTGTTAAGGTTACGGAAACAGTGCACTGATAGAGCGCTGCACGTACAGTTTACAGTTGGAAAAGAAAACGCGTTCCAAAATATTTTTAATTGCAAGTAAGGAAACCCTGTGGAAGGGTGAGAGAGAGTGCTGCGTAGTGAGGTGCGCAACACGATTCCACGCACTTCAGTGTTGACACGGTAAGCTATGAAATGCATTCGAACTGGGAACCCATTTGCATTGAATTTGAAAGGCTGTAGATGCTGAAAGGATTACGCACAAGTTCCTAGCGATCTGTTTAAGAATGCTACCCAGTTTGTCTGTTACGAAATACACCTCACGTGTCGTGAATTCCTCGAGCGGGAAAAGCGAAATGTTTATACGTGTACACCGATACTTTCAAATACTGAAACATATTCCGAGAAAAGATTACTTGGTCTCTTGAAAGCCTTCAGTTTTCTTATCGGTTACAACTGCTTAGTTCTTCGGAACAAATATTGTGTTTCTGGACAATATTCATCGTCCTGAGTACCAGGAAGGTTCTAAGAATATTCCCGGGGGAGGGGGGGAAGGGCGGTCGGCGCGTAAGGCTAACAACCTTGCCGCCATCTATCAGCCGCTTGTCTAGAAAATGTGGGAACCTCAACATCTCACAACCCTATATGCCTCCATGGCCTGTTACAGGATTTTTTTTTTTTGCTAGTGGGGTGGGATTGAGTCCCTTGTACTGCGGTCACTTCTGGCCTATTGCACCAGCCCCAGATGATAGGTGAGGGTGATTGTGGAGCAATTGGTGGAATGAAGATTGGCAGGGGAAACCGAAGTACTCGGAGAAAGCTGCCCCAGCGCCACTTTGTCAACCACAAAACCGACTTGACCAGACCCGGGATCGAAACCGGGCCGCCGAGGTGGGAAGCCAGCGACTAACCGCTTGAGCTATGGCGCGGCCAGAGGGAGAAGGTTACAGGAGGCTGGCAGAAACTTCACAGCGAGGAGCTTCGTAACTTGTGAGTGTCCACAGATATCTTACTAATCAAATACAGAAGGTCGAGATGGGCAGAAAATCTGTACGAATGCGAGAGGAATTGATAGAAAATTTTGGTAAGGAAACCGAAGAGGCTACTATAAAAGAAAACATGCGTAAATCTGAAGGAAAAAATTATTTGATTACTTTTACATCCACCATGCTGAATCTATTTCTCATCAAAGGAAGACGTAAGACACCACTCATACTTAATTACAGTAACTATCCCATTGAAATAAAAGTTGGGGGTTGAATAGTAAATGGCTACTGAGAAGGGGTGTATATGTGAGTTATATGTATGGAAGTTAGTGGTGTGTGTAGGAGGGGGGTGGGATGGGATATATACAAGGAAAAAACTGACGCTGTCAGAGGCCTAAATCAGCAACAGCGAAGTTCTGTATGCTTTAATAGTAATGACCTGTGTCCTGCTGACTGGTCGAGCACGTGTGCCTCTGATTGGGCGGACACCATGCCGTCATGGGTACAACTGACGTGTCCAACAGAGGGCGTCAGAACAGCCGTCCGGATATTTATTGGCTGCGTTATCCACACACGTCCACATTATGACATTTCTACAAATTTTCCATGAGATTGATTTACTACGGGGAACGTGCATTTTTCGTCAGACACGATGCAATAATCTCCAAGTCGGATTATCCTAGTCTCGTTTGCTACTTCACAAATTTCCCAAAGACCGTGTCCCACGCTTATTCAACATAATGACTAGGATGCGGGGGTTAGAGAAGCGAGGAAACGGGGTTCGATCCCCAGCAAGGGGTATATATTTATCGAGTCCGACTTAGGGCCAGAGAAACTCGTGTACACTGGGTACTGGGAGAGATATTCCCGTGGGATAAAGAGTCCTGAGGTGTGTGAACGTAACCATCCAGTGCCGAGGTTAAGAAAACTTGGAGTTATACCTCCATTAGCCCATGTGTCTTCACATCGAGGTTCTTAGTTAATTGCAACGCAATTTTACCCTTCTAAGGTTATAGCACAAAATCATCACTGTTATAACTCAGATATGGGAAGAAGCCGGGAGAGCTCAGTCGGTATAGTGACTGGCAATGGGCCAGACGCCCGAGGGGTAGGAGTTCGAGTCTTTGTTCTCCACGTCGTCCGGACACTTTCTGGGGCCCACACTGCCCCCTATACAATGGGTACCGGAGGTCTGTTTCCTCGTGGTAAATCAGCCAGGACTTGAAGCTGACCACTCACTTCCAACTAGTGCCGAAACCAAGAATACGTGGATCTATATATCCACTCCGCCATACAACTTCATGGCGTGGTGCTTAATTGATTAAGTACATGGATAGCTTTAGTTTATCTTAAGCGTCAGTACTCAGCTTCTTGGTTCTTATTTAACGACGCACACCGTAGCTACACAGTTCTCCTACAGAATAACGTTGAACGGTGGAATAATTGAGTAAGATGAGTTACGAAGGATTTCGAAGGAAGATGTCGTGGCCTACTATAAGTTTTAGCCCTAGTATTTGCTGAAGGAGACCGCCTCTGTGCTCTAGTGGTCAGAGTTCCTGGCTGCAGATCCAGAGGTCCGGGTTGGATTCCCGGCGCTACCAAATTTTCTGAGAAGTAGTGGGTCTAGAACGGGGTCAACTCAGCCTCGTGAGGATAATTGAGGTGCTATTCCAAGGAAATAGCGGCTCCGGTCTAGCAAACCGAAATTAACGGCCGTGGGGATTCGTTACGCTGACCACGTGACACTCTCAATCCGCTAAGTTGGCACTAACTTCGCCTGCAAGCATCGGTCGCTCGGTCGGTATAGTTCGCTCCCGGACTAAAACCACGGAGTTAGTTTTTTTATTTGCTGAAGGGACTGAGGAACTCCAGAAAGATCCTCTGTGAAGATATTAGATATCCTATACGAGATTCGAACCGACTACATCTTGAAGTCTAGAGCGTCATCACTCTCTCAGGTACTCATATGACGGACATTTCGGTTGTGACACCTTACAGTTTGGTAAATGGTTACAACCTTACGGCAGAACACATTGCCTGAGTATATATATAGATAAGAGATAATCATACAGTATAAGCTATTACTGTTACAAACCCAGCAATGTCTTACGTGATTCTATTACAACTGATAATAAGGGGTTTAGATATCGGGAAAAATGAAATTAAGGCAGACAAATCGGCGATTACAAGTTCGGGCGCGTGCGCCTGGAGTCGAAAAGCGTCGTTAAAATGCTACCCAGAAGGGAAGAGAGATAAAGCAACGCGGGAATCAGAATGAGCCTATTTTATTGCTGTCTTCCACGAGACGTGACCGAGCCTACAGTCCAACAGAATTAGACATCGGAATCACAATCTACATGCAATGAACGTGTGAATTCGAATAGAAAAGTGTGTAGGAGTGGAAGAAAGGGGACACAAAGGCAATGACAGATCCTTTGTTGTCTGGTTACTTTAGGGGAGAAAGTAATGCTGACTGAATTCAAGGACTCACGAAGAGATAATGTATACTTCTTGTAAAAGACGTAAAACAGTCTAAAAATAAAAAAAAAATTGTGGCCTTTATTCAGCAAGCGAACTATACCGACGGAGCGACCGCCGCTTGTCGGCGAAGTTAGTGTCAACTTAAGCGGATAGAGGGTGTCGCGTGGTCAGCACAACGAATCCCTACGGCCGTTAATCTAGGTTTTCTAGACCGGAGCCGCTATTTCCTTGAAATAGCTCCTCAATTTTCTTCAGGAGGCTGAGTGGACCCAGTTCCAGACCCACTACTTCTCAGAAAATCTGGTAGCGCCGGCAATCCAACCCGAAACTTTGGATCTGTAGCCAGAAACTCTGACAACTAGACCACAGAAGCGGTCTGTAGTAAAACAGTAAAGTAAGAAAAAAATAAAGTAAAGCTATTCCTGTAACAGACTGTGAAGGCCCATAGGGTTGTGAGACGTTGAGGGTCCCACATTATCTAGATAATTGGCTCACAGATAGCGGTAAGGTTGTCAGCCTTACGCGCCGGCCGAGTTTTACTCCCCAGGAAAATTATTCAATTAATTCCTGGTACTCATTTCTGTTAGAGGCTGAGTTAACCCCAGGGCCATAGTGCGGCTGGAAGGATTATGTTAATTGAAAAAATCCAATGGCCTCAATGGGACTTGAACCCGCCACCTTCCGGGTTGTAGCATAGTGCAACAACCAACTACGCTACCGCTCTTCAGCTAATAACTGTTTTCTATTTTCTTCCAGGAATAACTAACTACGGTAACTACGGTTACTAGCAATGTAACAGAACCACGAAGGCTTTCAGACGAGATAAAATAACGGCGAACGAATTTCGATTGTCAACTAAAGCAGTCGCCATTTTGATTGGTGCACGTAATTTGGACGCGTCATGTCACATGGTCGGACCACAACTATTAATGTTGCAGGAACTGACGGGTGGTCACCAATGCAACGATTGACCTTAGACAATGTTGCTGCTAAGCAGAGAACTGGAGGAACGCAAACTACTGAGGTGGCAGACGAAAGGTAAGTATATCCCTGTGCTTAATTTATTAAACACCACGCCACTAAGACGTAAAGGAAAACGGACTTATAACTCCGTCATTCTTTGTACCGGAACTACATGGAGGTGTGTCGTCAGCTTCAATCACCGGTCGCTTTACCCCCGGGGAAAAGCTTCCCCAGTAACCGTTGTATAGGATGCTGTGGAGTAGAGAAAAATGTCCTGACTAAGATGGTGGAATTTTATATCTTTTCAGTGTACTCATGCTCTAAAGACCCAGAAGATATGAATATTGTCCGTGATGGATACTTAAATTACGCTCATACATATTATAACTTATTTCTTAATTTTCTATATCATATTTGTATTTACATTTCCTTCCATTTTTTCTCCGTTATTTATTTTCCAGCTCTTGCCCGTGCAATAATAATTTCCTTCCCATTTCTTTCCTTCCTCTCCTTCAAGAAAAAATAGCACCTTCATATCCGTCCTCCCATAAATTTATCTATTTTTCGTCTCTCCTCCCGTGTCCCTTTTCATTCCCAATTAATAGTTCATCCTCTCAATATTCCTCACCCTTATGTAGAAACGGCACAAGTTAGTCTGGGCTTCTTCGCCGTATCCTAGCAACGATCTTACTGTTGTGAGCAATAATGATACACTTTGGTTTGGACTGGAAGCCATGCACTTAGTGGCAAAATTTACAGTCTGCCTGAGGTCGTCTCGCCTCCGCGTGAGGCTGACAACCTCACCGCCATCTGAGAGCCGAGTTTCTAGAAAATGTGGGAGCCTCTACGTCTCACAACACTATGGACCTCCACAGACTGTTACAGGGATAGCCTTACCTTTTTACTCTTACCTGATTTCGTCTCTTCACGCCCAATACCTACCGTCTTCATCAGTTTTTATCTACAACGCATTGTTTGGGAAATCACGTATAGGCGAAGTGCGGCTCTTTGACACACGCATATGACGCAAAGGTAAACGCGTCCCTGTGTTTAACTAATTAAGCATCACGCCATGAAGACATATGGGGGAGTGGATGTACAAACCCAAGTTTACTCGGCACTAGTTGTTGGCGAGTGATCAGCTTCACAACACGGCCGCTCTATCCGCGGGTAAAGAGCCCCCGGTATCCATTTGATAGGAGGCTGAGTAAGCCCCAGAGCCGATCTGGATTACGCGCAGAAAATTCCTGACCCTACCGGTACTTGAAATCCGACCCCTCGGCCATCCAGTCCGTAGCCAATCGCTGTACTGACTACGCGATCCCGTCCTTCATATATATGAAGATAATATCATAATAATAATATAAAGTTTGAACTGTAGAATGATGGATTTCCATACGGACAGAAATTCACGAGATAAATTTTCGAAATTAGAGAACTCACTGAGCAACGAGTTTCGGCCAAGTGAATCTCTTTCCCAACACAATTCCTCTGCAGAGGTACATAGCTTCTCATGACACCCTCTGTCAGCGTCCCACGTATCGGAGGGCACTGGGGATTACAGGCGAGTCTGCACACTTTATGTCAACATATCGATTGGACGGTATGAATTTAAGTTATGTTCGCAATCAAACAAGGACCAAATGGATTGACTTGCTTCATCCGTTGCGTAGCAGTAACTTTCTGGCCGGGCGGTAAAACCGTTTGCAGCAAAACGGGGGGACAGACAGGGAGAATGACAGAGACAAAACGAGACATAAAGGACAAAAAGGTATAGGTAAATTTATCCCTGGGCTTAATTAACAAAGCACCACTCAATGAAGACGTATGGAGGAGTGGAGGTATGGATTCGTCGTTATTCTGGGCACTAGATGGATGTGAGTGGTCAGAATCACGCCCCCGCCGCTTCGCCCCCAAGGAAACAGCCCCCGATACCCACTGTACGGGAGGCTAAGCGGACACAACAGATGGAGGAGATAACTATCACTTGCCCCTACCGGGAATCGAATCCCGATTTGCCGTCGTTCAGCCCATAGTCTACTCACTATACCGACTGAGGCATCCTTGCTCCACCTATATGAGGGAGTGGAGGTACAGGTCCAGCATTTTTTACCTGGACACTAAACGAAAGAAAACGGTCAGCTTGGTGTTCTTGCGCTTGGTCAGCGCAACAGATCCCCACGTCCGTTAAACTCGGTTTTATAGACCGGAGCCGCTATTTCCTTGAAATAGCTCCTCAATTATAATCACGAGTTTGAATGGTCCCCGTTCCAGACCCACTACTTCTCAGAAATTCTGGTAGAACCGGGAATCGAACCCAGACCTCTAGATCTGTAGCCAGTAACTCTGACCACTAGACCACAAAGGCGTTAACGAGTAACACGCACAATCAATAAATCGTGAAATGTCTATTTCTTATATAATACCACATTCATATATGCACTATAATTATATTATCAGAATTCACAGAATCAGCATCATTCACTGAAACAAATGACTGCCTGCTGGTTCGTGACTTACTGTATCAACATGTGAACTCTCAAAAATTCATTAACATGGCCACCTTAAATCCTTAACAACAGCAAATTCCACACTTAAAAGGTCTGTATATGTGTATACAGAAGTAGATAAACATGATCAGAAATCAACTCTATAAGAAGTAAACGTAAGGATCTGTATTTGTTTCGACAAGCATATGTACCTCTGTCGCTAGCGGATAAATATGAAAGTTTATTATTTCTGAGTGCATGTTTCTTTTTCAAAATACATATACATGGGCATTTGAACAATAACAATAACAGATAAGTGATAAAACATTCATATTATCTCGTTTTGATATCGGAATAATCGTCACACAGAATGACAAATGATATATCCATATTCAAAATGTAAAGATAATATTTATTTTGCAATAATTTTCGGAAAATGAAAGCTGTGAACATTCAAGCAGCAAGTTTGTGTTTCCAGACTTACAGAGACCTCTGATAGCATGAAAATTAGGTTAAAATAACAAAATTTACATCGTTAATATTAAGCTTGATTCGATAAACTTAATTTCCAGATTTTTACATTCAGCTGTATCATCTTAAGTGACTGTGAATTGTTTGGATATCAACAGAGAAATTTAGATGTAATATATAAGGATATAAGTACATTTTGATGAAATCAAATTTCATTTTTATCGATGAACAGGAATGGGACGCACCAAAGCACAGAACTAATGAACTAAATACAAAAGGGCTGGAGAATATGTTGACCAACAATGTAAATTCCAGACTACAAAACAGCAGTGCTGTGTAATGCACCCCGTGTGTATCCTCTGTTACACTGTTATTGGCCCATGCAGTGTACTGTTGAGGGACTAATTTCTATAAACAGTAACAGAGATAAACTGTAATATTATTGCACTGTATGAAGCATATATTATCCTGTATTTAATCATGGATTACATGTGTAGCGCCTTTTGTCATGAAACGTAATATATATATAAGTTGAAGAAAGCAGTCTTCTGCTTTACCGTTTCTCACGGTGTTGTCGCTTGCAGATTTCTTAAACTTTTTCTTCAACCCTGAAGATGGGGGCGATTCGTTCCTCCGAAACGTCGGTTAACACCACATATACACGGTGCCAAATCCCAGAAGACTGCTTTCTTCATAGTCACCGCCGTGAAAGCCTCAAATCTTATATATATAAGTTGTTAATATTATTATCGGCAAATTAATTCCATTCTTAAGAAGAATCATCCGTATAGACATACTATATAATTTGTATTATAATTACCATCTCGTATTTCCCCCCCCCCTTGGCACTACAGCCCCAGTGGACCTAGGCCTACCTCTATCAACTTCTCCGACTTTCTCGTATTAGGACTTCAAATTCCTTAATTATAAGTAAACAAACTAAAGGCAAAGCAATCTCTCTACTTAATTATGTAATTAAGCATCACGCTATGTATATGTATGGGGGAGTGAAGGTATATCCCCATGAATTCTTAACCTCAGCGCTAGATGTAGATAGTGTTAAGATTCACGCCCCTGCCGCTTTATCCTTGGTATAGATCACCTTGTACCCACTGGACAGGTTGCTGGGTGGACCCCAGAGCAGGTCTGGACGATTTCGAAAATACTTGACCCTACCGGGGCTCGAACTCCGATCCTTCAGTTGTCCAGCCCGTAGCCAGTCGCTATACCGACTGAGCTACCCCGACTTTTGCTGTTCATTCAGTACATTCTGTAAACAAAAATCTTATGACACCAACACGCGGTAACGTAGTTGGTTGGCGTACTATAATACAAGCCGAAAGGTAGCAGGTTCGATTCCTGATGAAGTCATCCGATTTTTCACTTGACCTAGTGTTTCATGATCCGGCGCTGTGCTGGACCGAGGCAACGACGCCTTTTGTTGACGTAGGGGGTAACTCAGGGTGCACGCGGTAGCGTAGTTGGTTGAGGCACTATGCTACAAGCCGGAAGGTCGCATGTTCAAGTCCCGATTAGGTGGATTTTTTTCAGTTGAGCTACTCCTTCCAGCCGCACTATGGCCCTGGGGTCGAGTTATGAATGTATGAGGGATAGGCCTCCTCGGCCCTTGCACCGCGACCTCAGTGGTCTGTTGTGCTTCTGGGATCGAGTTAGGATCTAACAGAAATGAGTAGCAGAAATCTTCCTGGGAGGTAAAGGGCGGCCGACGCGTAAGGCTGACAACATTACCGCCGTCTGTGAGCCGATTGTCTAGATAATGTGGTAGCCTTGACCTCTCACAACCCTATGGGCCTCCACGGATTGTTACAGGGATGGCTTTACATTTTACCTTTTTTTTTACCAAAAAGGAATTTTAACATCTGCTGAGGTTATGGCATGATGATTCAGGAGAAACAATGAAATGACGTTAAGTAGCGTGCAGAAACCACACAGATACAGTCCTGTAGTTATTTTAACGTTATAACTTAGCACCCATTTTTCCTTTATGTACCATGTTGTAATGTGGAGGGCTAGTTACGGCGGTTTTAGAGTTTGAAGCAAAGGGAGGGATATCAGAGGGCTCAGCATGGGGGTCCAAATGTAAAAAGGAATGAACAGTATCCTCCCCCCAATGAAGAATGTTGCTGACAATAGACAGAAACGGCCATCTGCCGCTCAGTCACACTGGGATATCCGATAGGGGGGCGTAACCTACGACAACAAAATATTTTGGTTCTAAAGAACAGATTTCATGTGTTCTGTTTCTCGTAAAAATCTGCAGAAAACACATAAACATGTGTAATAATCTACAGAACAATTTGGTTACAGTTGCTTGCCTATGTTGTTTCTTTCTAGCTGTCAAAATTCATTGGATATTATGGCACCCTTGGGTGGTTTACCTTACTCTGTCTCATCACAAAAATTGTTCCTGTAACTATCTGAAGTAGGAGCCACTATGGCTCAATCGGCATAGCGGCTGGTCATGCAATGGACGGCTGGGCTTTGAGTCCCAAGAGGGGCAATAATATTTTCTCTTCTCCATGGACCGGATTTGGGACCCTCAAATCCAATGGGTAGAGGGGGCTCCTTCCCTAGGGATGTATCGACCGGGGAATGGGGGGGGTGAAGATGACCACTGACCTCAATCTAGCGCCAAGGTAATAATGGCGGAGCAATACCTCCGCTACCCCATACACCTCCATAACGCGACTAATTAATTAAACACGGGGACAGATTTACACTTTACCATTATCTGAATCAGAGTTCTACTTGATAAGCTGATAGTAGATCAGCTAATGAGGAAATGTTGCTGCTACTGAACTTTTTTCTTGTATATTTTTCGGGGGAGGGGAGCTCCTGCTTTCACATGAACGTTGTAGCCCATGTTTGAAAAATATTGTGTTCGTGAAAAAATCCATCTCGATGTTTTGACGGATTTGCATATTCTCAATCCCCCCCGCCCCGCCCATCCCCGTAATATGAAAGTTGGTTTCTCGAATGCCGTCTGTCTATATTGATCGATGTGCACCCCCGCTCACCCTTGAACGGTTCCGTGGATTTCATTCTTAGTCTGTATCCAAGGATTTATGAATCGTAACTCCGTGCCCCGTGAATATAAGAAAACCAGCTACAAAAATACAGGTTCTTAAAGCAAGCGTCATGACATAAAATTGAGTATTTCTATTAAATAAGGGTAACAATTCTTGACTAAATTTAAATAATTTATGGAAAGCACCGGGGGCACACGGTAACGTAGTTGGTTGAGGTGCTGTACTACAAACCGGAAGGTCGCGGGTTCGATTCTCGATGAGGTCACTGGATTTTTCAGTTGACCCAATCCTTCCAACCGCACTATGGCCCTGGGGTTGACTCAGCCTCTAACAGAAATGAATACCAGGAATCTTCCTCGGGGTAAAGTGCGGCCGGTGCGTAAGGCTGACAACCTCACCGCCATCTGTGAGCCGATTGTCTAGACTCTAGACGATGTGGGAGCCTCGACCTCTCACAACTTTATGGGTCTTCACGGTTTGTTACAGGGATAGCTTTACCTTTTTAATGGAAACCATTTCCCTAAATAAACCTGCGTAGGTGACATCGTCATGAAAATAACGGTACATGCAGAAGTGGCACATGTTATACATGGGAAATTACGTGCAGTGACTTTGCGCTGAAACAGACAACAGAAATTATTTAGCCTTTGTTGGCCTATATGAGAGATTTCAGGTGCTCTGAAGATTAGGATTTTTGGGAATGTGACGCTATGTATGGTAGAAGTTTACCAATGTTTCCGAGGAACATACGGCTACCATCTTCAGGACAGAAGAGTAAGTCGCCAGAGAAAACGAGGTTAGAAATATAGAAATGCAGAAAGACAAAGAAAACCGAATTGTGTGGCATCATTTTTAGAAGGCGATAATCATCATATTCACCGGCCAAAAACGTTAGATCTCATCCAAATACCCGTTAAATATCACGGAAAGCAAAAAGCTTTTCCTGTGCTTTAGTAGTTACGCACTTAGCCATGAAGGTGTAGGGCCCTAGTTAGAGGTGATTGGTTAGATTCACGCCTTGGCCGCTTTACCCCATGGAAAGAGTCTCCTGTACCCATTGGATAGAAGGTGGGTGTGCCCAGAACCGATCTTGACGGTGTGGAGAAAATAAAATTTTTGCCTCTACTGGAACTCGAACTCCGACCCCTCTGATGTCCAGCCCGTAGCCCGTCGGTATAGCGACTGAGATATCCTGGCTCCCTTCATGGAAAATAACAACTAGAAATTTCACCTTTCAAAAAACAATGGAAGATTGTTGCAACAAACAAACTGGGGCGCCATACTAACTACACGTATTTTCATTCAGAGTCTGTTCGAGAAGACAAATAAATGTTATCGCATGATACACAATAGAAACATAATAACATTTACATATGCAAGAAATATTGTTCGTGCGTGAGGGCGGTATTACAGCATACAATTCAAGGGATGTTTCAACAACAGAAGTCGTGAGGGATGGAAATGAGAAATTACGTAGAGGGAGCGAAAAAGAAAACAAAAACTAGGAAATGTATGTGACATACCCCATCTGCTGATTGCCTCCGTGTTTGGGCGTCTTCAAGCTATGACCGCTGGCCCAGATGTTCTCGGAAGACTGCTATATACACATGGACCGACATCATTTCCGGTGCAAATCGCAGAAGAGGCTTTATGATGCCAGGAGTAGAAGAAGAAAATCATTTTCAGTTTTCCTTCGTGTCCGCTCTCACCCCTTACTTCCCCCTGCCATCCACAAGTCAATGATGCGGGGTCTCGCCCCTAAGTTTCTACAGACCACCTTTCCTTCCGCTCTTGGTCTTCATTCGTATTGTTGCTAAGCGGTGACTGTAAACAGCGGCCGTTACTATGTAACGCCCGCAACATACAGGCATGCAACAATGGAAGAACGGTGTTTTCTCTGGTTCGCTCCACGGCCGTTTCTGGACGACTCGGTAAACACGTTCCCGCGGCAACGGACACTAACGCGACAATAAAATAACGCTGTTTTCTATGTGGTCCGTGCCGAGATATTATAAGCAAAGAACGAAGTTATTTGATAGTTCATTTCTGTAAGGAAGGCTGTGAAGAATAGAGCCAGTTCCAAGAGTGCGGCTGTGAAGTGAAGATTTGATGTGTGATATCTGGAGTGTGTAGTTTAGTGTGATTCTTATAGTTCCTGTATTAAGATCCGTTGCCAGGAAACGGCTAGTGGAGACTGTAACAGACTGAGGACCCAAGTCTGTGTCCGTGGCTGTAAAGTGTAATCATGAGTCGTGAGGGTAGAAGTGGTCAATAAATCGATCCAGCAATCCTAACCCCATCTGTATAGTAAATATAAGGAATCGGCCCATATGGCATGCTTAACCAATCCAGTCACCAAAACCAGTTCAGACATTTCTCCTATCTGGGTCCCCCTCATCAGCAATGAGGTTTCTAACTCACTGAGATCTCTATGATGTGACAGGTTCCTCACTGGTTTCCATAAGGTTTCAGTCTCGAGTGTTCATGTTTTACTCCACAGATGGCGTTAGTGGTAGATACTAAATGGTTTCATAATTTTTTTCCCTCGTTTCTTTGTATTTGTGCTCATGCAATTGGATATGTTGGCTAGGTTTGTAGCACAAATTTCTACCTTCTTCTCTATCCTAGTTTCACGCATGTGTGTGCTCTCTCACAATTTTTATTGTTTAGTTTCTTGTTATCTCCAGCCGAATTAGCCTGACCTCATGCGATTAAGAAGCTGTGTAAATCTGACAGGGGTTGTCCAGTGATTGAGATTAGCTCTTTCTAAGGGGCTCAACTAAGTAAGTGTCTTCTCCCTTCACCTGAGGACGGAAACAGATCCAGTTTCCGAAACGTCATGTTTTCTATTTTCTAGAATGCCGGACGATGGAAAGGGTTCAAAACCTCAGTAATTCTAAACATTACACAGTGTTCTATAAACTTAATATTCAAAAGAGGAACCATGTCGATTCCTGATTTCTTGGGGGCTGATGCTGGAATTTTCCTGGCCGGACGGTGGGGTGTTGCGAAATACGTTAGTCAGTGCTTCCGGTGTTCTGCCTGACACTGTAATCAAGCACGCTCCGAATACAAGTCAATTGCTTTACTGCTAGAACAGGAAGTTAACTGGATCTTTACTTTAGCGGTGGACAAACCTGTCTCCAACCCTAACCTGACTCATGTGAAGCTAAGATGGCGTCTCAGATATCTGTTGCTAACTGAAGAAGATATTTACTTTTATTAGTAATGTGTTTACTGTGAGGTACGAACTGAACTTATTAAGCAGAAGAAATTCAGTCGTTATAAGTCTAATTAGGTGAACTGCGCCTACGAGGGCTGCAGTGTTAGACACAGAACGCGGTACATGACGCGTCGGTTTGACTTCAGTTATGTGATATTTTTCCAGCTGTCGTGATGCCTTCTAAATTCCTCAGAAGTAGCCCCTTTCCTGTTCCCAAGCTGCACCATAACATCTCTGTCACCATGACCGCCTCTCTGTTCCTAACGAAGACCCCAAACATAGTCTCCTCTCCTCCCCCTCATGTTGCCAGTTGCACGCCACACACAGACATCCAGATCCCCCCCCCCAAGCACAGTCCGCCCCCTCCCCTCCAGCTCAGGCTAACGTTAAGAAGACTCTACTGTTCTCACGGCAACAGAGTGAAGTTGCCCCATGCTTAATGTAGCACCGCGTCATGGAGACATGCATTCTTAATTTCGGTACTGCTTCACGTTCCGCCATGATTGTCCCAGGAAAAGAGCCTGTATAGGAGGCTGGACGCTCTCACGACTAGTTTGGAATATATGAGGACGAGAAGACATCCGGCAAACGAAATCAATTTCCGGATCCAGTGACAGTAGAGTAAATATTCATCATTCTCAAAACAGCCCTTTTTGGGGCCGTGGCCTTCCTTAGAAGTTTATGCCAGCTTCGTCAGGTCATTCGGTTTCTATTTCCTTGGGATTCGCAAGGTAAACATTGTGCTTAATTAAACACCACTACATAGCGTAGTTGGTTGAGGCATTATCCTACAAGCTAGAAGGTCGCTGGTTCGGGTCCCGATGATGTGGATTTTTTCAATTGACCTAATCCTTCCAGCCGCACTATGGCCCTGGCGTCGACTCACCCTCTAACAGAAATGAGTACCAGAAATCTTCCTGGGGTAAAGGGTGGCCTGCGCGTAAGGCTGACAACCTTACCGTCATCTGTGAGCCGATTGTCTAGAAAATGTAGAAGCCTCGACGTGTCACAACCCTATGGACCTCCACGACCTCTTACAGGGACAGCTTTACCTTTTCTCTTTACATGACGAAGTGTCGTAAGTGGAGATATAATTCTACTCGTTCTTAAACTAAGACCTACACGGAGATTCCCGTTCAAATTCTCGCTTCATTCATCTCTATACGTAAAATGATTGGGGGGGGGGGAGTCGAGGTATATCTCCACCTTCCTGGCCTCGGCACTAGATTGAGTGGTTAGCTTCATTCACGGGTCGCTTAACCCCCGGGGAAAGAGCCCCCAGGACCCTTTGTATAGGTTGGGTGGGCCCCAGAGCCCTTCTGGATACTGTGGAGTGGCGAAAATTCTTGCCTCCGCCGGGAATCGAATCTCGGCATTGCAGCCTGTAGCCTGTCGCTACACCGACTGAGCTATCCCGTATCCTACAATCTATACACTATTTTTTTTTCTTGGCACTACAGCCCCAGTGGGCCTAGGCCTATACACTAATAGTATAGCTAAATAACAACAAACTCCGTGGTTGTAGTCCTCAAGCGAACTATACTGACGGAGTGGCCGCCTCTTGTCGGCGAAGTTAGTGCCAACTTTAGCGGATAGAGGTTGTCGCGTGGTCAGCGCAACGAATCCCCACGGACCGGAGCCGCTACTTTTCCATTCAAGTAGCTCCTCAATTATCCTCACTAGGCTGAGTGGACCCCGTTCAAGACCTACTACTTCTCAGAAAATCTGGTAGGACCGGGAATCGAACTCGGCTTTTGTAGCCAGGAACTCTGACCAGTAGACCACAGAGGCGGTCAGTATAGTTAAAATAAAAAATAAATTAATATCAATCAACACTAGAGAACAAATACACAGTAAATCAGACACGGTTGAGATCTGCCACGGTTTTCATAAAATGCACGTAAATTTGGAACGACCTTTCGGCGTCTTTGTATCTCTTTCCTGTTACAATTCCTGGCACGGGCATTAAGCAGCTGCGGCTTGCAGATCTTCGCATTATTCGCTTTGAAGTAGGCATTCCACAAATTGCAATTGTAACATACTCTAAAATTTAAATGGACCCGTTGTTAGGGTTACTGAGGTCATTCCCCACAATAACGGAAACGTTATAGTCGGGCTGGTGATTCACACGGCACCAGTCATCACTTGGAATAAACTCAACATACCGCAGCACTGCAAGAGAAAACAACAGAGCAGGGACTCGGCGTGGCTCAGACCGAATGTGTCGTCACCGGTCAGTGCTTTAGAGTATTTGACAAAGGCGTATTGGGTCATGTATTAGGCTCATCATAAGGGAAAGAACGGAGAGAAGGAGAGAACGCTAAGACAGAAAGAAGGATGGATGAAAAGGAGAAAGGTAACACATAAACAAAGAAAACAGAAAAGAAGGCCGACCTGATTATTCAAAGATTACTCCAGTGTGTTCTGTAAAAAAGTAAAAGTAGAGCTATCTATGTAACAGGCCGTGGAGGCCCAAAGAGTTCTGAGATGTTGAGGCTCCCACATTTTCTAGACAATCGGCTTAGATATGGCGGTAAGGTTGTCAGCCTTACGCACCGGCCGCCATTTAGCCCCAGGAAAATTATTTAATTAATTCCTTGTACTCATTTCTGTTAGCCGGTCTAGAAAACCGAGATTAACGGCCGTGGGGATCCGTTGCGCTGACCATGCGACCCCCTCTATCCGCAAAAGTTGGCACTAACATCTCCGACAAGGGTCGGTCTCTCGGTCGGTATAGTCCGCTTGCGAACTAAAAGCCACGGAGTTCATTTCTGTTAGAGGCTGAGTCGAACCCAGGGCCATAGTGTGGTTGGAAGGATTAGGTCAATTGAAAAAAATTCAATGACCTCATCGGGACTTGAACCCGCGACCTTCCGGCTTGTAACATAGTGCCTCAACCAACTACGCCACTGCGTGCCCCCTCCAGTGTGTTCTCTTCTGGATGTAATTGTCGTGGCACTATATAGAGTTATGTCTCTGATATTTAAACTCCATCCACTATACGAACCAGCTTACGTCACATTCTGTGTAAGCAACCTTACGGAAGAAACGATGTGTAAATAGGTTTCAAATTTCCCGACAGCGTATAAATACCGGAAGTGACTTTAAAATTGAATCTACTGAGGGTAATGCTTGCTACCATTCAGTCCAGAACCTTTAGTCTTCTCGTTTTCAGTCTAAAAACGTAAAAATTAGAATATACAAAACTGCATTTTTGCCTGTGTTTCTGTATAGGTATGAAACTTGGCCTCTGACATTAAGGGACGAACATAGACTGAGGGTGTTTGAGAACAGGGTGTTGAGGAGAATATTTGGAATGAAGAGATATGAAGTGACAGGAGGTTGGAGAAAACTGCATAATGAGGAGCTTCATAACTTGTACTCTTCTCCATGTATAATTAGAATGATCATGTCTAGGAGGATGAGGTGGGCAGGGCATGTAGCACGAATGGGGGAGGAGTGCATATAAGGTAAAAAGGTAAAATTTTCCCTGTGCTTAACTATTTAAGCACTACCCCATGAAGGCGTATGGGGAAGTGGATGTATAGATCCACATTTTCTTCACTCGCCACTAGCTGGAGATGAGTGGTCAGCTTCACGCCCCGGCCACTTTACTCCTGGGGAAAGAACCACCGATATTCACTGGATAGTAAGCTGGGTGAACCCCAGAACCGGTGCGGACGACGTTGCCTATAGCACACTGGTGGAAAAGCCAGAAGGAAAGAGACTACTACGAAAACGAAGACGTAAGTGGGTGGATAATATTAAAATGGATCTTAGAGAGACAGCATGGGGTGGTATGGACTGGATTGGTCTGGTTCAGGATAGGGACCAGTGGAGGACTGTTGTGAAGAAGGTAAAGAACCTTCGGGTTCCGTAAAATATTGGGAATTTCTTGAGTATCTGCACAACTGGCAGCTTCTAGAGAAGAGCTCAGCTCCGTGAAGTTTGTTAATTAGTTTATCATAGGCGCTGTAAAGCCTCGATACTGAACGTGTCTTTAAATAAAAAAAAAACCTCGGAGCATATTGCAGAGGTCGCTGTGGTGGAGACAGAAGCTAAGGGGAGGAAGACACCTCCCCCTAACCGAGAAGTGTCACTCGTCACCCATTAAATTGGCGGCAGAGGGAACAGGAAAAGCGTGATGGTCTGTGCTCCAGGCCTGTCCCTAGGTCTCACACACACACAAAGAAAACGGGTACAAATTGAGATATATACATGCTGAGCTCTAGCTCCAGCCTCCCCTCAACCCTCGCAACTCTCCACCCTGCTCGACACGTAAGTGCACCAGACACCTTACAGACCCACCACATACATCTCAGACACAGTCAATTGACGGCAAAATACATCACTTGTTGCCTCTATGGCTCAGTCATTACACCCATTACGTCACGGCCTATAAGGCCAGGAAATCTGACTTTGATTCTTGACAGCAGTGAAGTTGTTTCTCTTCTCCACAACACCCGCACCGTCTCTGGGGACCACAAACGTGTACTGCGAACCTGTCCAAAGGGTTAAAGCGACCGGGGCGTGAAACTGATCACTCATCTCCATCTAGTGATGAGGTTAAGAATGAATAGAGTTGTACCTCCATTCCCCCACAGGTCATCATGGATTCGTGTTTAATGAAGTATGTGGACAGCCTTACCTTCTTTGTGCATGTGAATCTGGGAACCCGAGATAGCTCTGTCAGTATAGTGACTGAACGACCGGATAATAATGAGTTCCATGCAGAACTCACAGGGCCAGAAGATAGCGCGCTCTTTCTAAAGGTAACTGAACATTATATAAGGGCTCCGTATATATCAGCGTAGTTAAAACTCTTATTAAATCACCCAGTCCTGACCTCTACAGAGAAAACGACCAACTAATATGTGCATCGCCCAGTAAACCTATGTTTAAAACGTGCATGAAACAGTTTCTATGGCAACATTCTATCACAAACGTTGTTTACATTAAAATAAAACAAATTAGTAAATAAAAGTAAACTGAATCGTTGTTAATACAAAGTACAAACATGATTCATCCATAGCGAAAAGCTGTAAAATCGAGTTTGCTTGCTTTCCGAGCGAATACAACGTTTTAACTTGAGCTACAGCCGTTAGGTTTCAGAACCTAGGTAGTACGCGAATCAGTTAAACCAACAAATTAACAAGCACGGTATAGAATAATCAGATTTATTTTTATCATACCAACGAATACGCCGAGTAACGCCTCCAGTTTCACGTTCAGGTAAATCAGGCTGCAGACATACAGGAGTAAGCAGCTTGTGACTCACGGTACAGCATAAACTTACCCTGCGAACAAAACAAAATAACACATGGTCACGATGGCAATCATACAACTGAAAGGCAACTGCAAGCACTGTCCGTATTTTTCTCGGTTACTCTCGAGGATAAGTGAGGAGAAGAAGGTGACACAGTACTTGCACCTGAAATTGGAGAGGGAGGAAAGGTGGCGCACTGTAATTAATGTGTTTAGCAAGATATATAAAAAGGTACACAAGAGTAAATCTATCCCTGTCCGTAACTTCGGTCTAGAAAATACGAAATTACCGACCGTGGGGATTCGTTGCGCTGACCACGCGACACTCTCTATCCGCTAAAGTTGGCACTAACTTCGTCGACAAGCGGCGGTCGATCGGTCGGTATAGTTCCCTTGCGGACTCAAGCCACGGGGTTTGTCTTTTTTTATCCTTGTACCAGGTCGTGCAGGTCTATAGTGTTGTGAGACGTCTAGGCTCCCACATTTTCTAGACAGTCCGCTCACAGATGGCCGTAAGGTTGTCAGCCTTACGCGCCGGCCAACCTTTACTCACCAGGAAGATTCCTGGTACTCATTTCTGTTAGAGGCTAAGTCGAACACAGGGCCATAATGCGGCTGGAAGGATTAAGTCAACTGAGAAATCCTGTGACTTCATCGGGAATCGAACCCGGGACCTTGCAGCCTGTAGCATAATGCCTCACCCAACTACACTACTGCATGCCCACAGCAAGAGATACAGTAAAGTAAAGCAAAGCTGTCTCTGTGTTTAATTACTTAAGAACCACGCCATGAAGACGTGTGGGGGAGTGGAAACATAGCTCCACCATTTTGACCTCCGCATTAGATGAAGGTGAGTGATCAGAATCACGTCCCGTCAGCTTTACTCCCATTTATGGGAGCCTGAGTGGGCCTCAGAGTCGGTCTACACGTTGTGAAAAAGAGAAAATGTATTGGGTGAGTGCGCATGACACAAAATTTGAAATTAGGGCCACAGCAGAAAGGAGAGGTGTACAATATTATATTTAAGCATCCTGTTACACTCACACAATATATATGAGACAAACTCCGTCTTAAGTGAAACAATTTAATAGTAGTTCTTTCTTCTTTCCTTCCTCAACACTACATGTTTCGGCCCTAAATGGCACGGAGAGCCTACACAGAACAATACCTGAACAGCGATAAAACAAGAAGTGGCCGCTGAATTACTACAGACATAGGGCGAGTACCCCGAGAAATTTCAATTTTTAAAATTTGGAAAAAGAAAAAGAACGGAAAATTTAAAGACATTTTAATTTGAATTGAAGTTTCAAAAAGTGCCAATTTTGGAAATCAAATTGATGTGTATAGGTTAACAAAGACTTCACACATACATACATACAATTGGAAAGAATGGTGTTTTAAATTTTAAACTACGGGCAGTGTAGCAGCTACGTAAGAATATACACCTGATGATGGCCATTTAGGGCCGAAACATGTAGTGTGGAGGAAGGAAATAAGAAAGAACTACAATTAAATTGTTGCACTGAAGACGGAGTTTGTTTCATCTATAAGGAGAGTTGGAGAGGTATGAAGCAGGGGTGAGGACATGACGAGATGTGGACTCCATCAAATCCACTGGGCGTTCTGTTGAGAACGGACAGGTATAAATAGACGGCCTGTGCTGGGTTACGTATTCACGCGACAGTATTTCAGGTTCAGCCCAGTCGATTTCCAACTTATGATACAGCAGTAGCTGGAACACCCGGTGACAGCCGGCGTAATGCAGACTATAATGTTTATCTTAATAATATTAATATAAAGTAATAAATCAAACAGAAAATTAATTATTTTTGACATTATAAATACTTTTCTTTCGAGAATTAAAAAAAAACTTATGTTTATTTTAGGGACGCTAAGAACTAAATATCACAGAATTATAACAGATAGACATATACACATACGGTAAGTAATGCCTTTTTTCTTCTTCTTCTTCTTCCTGAGTTTTATCGGTCGTGAAACATCTCAGTGCCCTAGGACAAATGGTTTTCGAGCAACAGGAGGAAGACTGTTTTCTGAGTGGTTTTCGAAATTTTTGGAGGATTTTCGCTGGATTCATCAGCCTCCCTAGGCAAATACCGGAACGACATCTCGATTTGGCTGCGACCACTTCCTTCCAAATCCTTTTGAATTCATTATTCACTAACCATCCTGCCATTTGAAGAAGTCTGAAATAACAACAGCATGGTAACGCAAACCGCACACACCAGAACCCAAAGCCTCACTTACCGTTTGAATCATTTATTTACATCTTACAAAAAAAAAAGTATGAATGCAGGAAATGAACAAATGAAAGTAAAACGGCTTTGTTATGAGAAGCAATTCGTAATTCATAAAAGCAGACATGTCATTTGTTTCAACAAATTTCAATACTCAAGGGCGTTAAAAACCAGAATCCATTGCCACAAGAGGCCAGTAACATGTACCAGAATCCAATAATCCCCCAAGCTCGTGTATTATGAGATAACATTAGGCCCTTTATAATAATGTACATTTCCTAATATCCACCCTTTCATTCCAACCCGAACTCAACACCACGTTTCCCCTCCCCTTTTATGAATTCATCACATTGGCTAATAGCCCCAGAAGTTATCATGCTGAGTAGAGTTGTAAGGGATGAAATATTTTTCTTTTATGTCCACTTCAATGGTTTAAAGGGGGTAAGGGGGTTGAGATTATGTGAGGTGAAGGGATGATAGAGTATCCTTGTGATAAAAAAAAGAAAACTATATATTACAGGCTGTGGGATTGTTACAACAATGGAACTGTATTGCCTGCAGCATGCAAAATGGCCCTATTGCCCCCCCCCCTCCCACTATTTTCAATTCGGCAATTCAACTTCTCCGCTCTGGCCAGGCATCTGTCGTTACAAGGGGTGTTGAGTGTTTGTAATGCGTGCATTGGGGAAGGCCATGTGTGTAACGCAACCTGCGCAATCATATTACTATAGCTGATTAGTATTCTTCAAGTAAACCCACATATGGCCTATTTAGCTAATGAGAAAATATAACTCATACACGCCGGTGTATCTTTGTATCTCTTGAAACGTGACACGGTAACCAGAGGGCGTATTCCTAAGTGCCAGGGTGATCCGAAACACAGTTCCATGTTGAAATAAATCAGAATAAATCATGATATAAAATAGTTCCTTTTACCAAACCAAAACTTCACTTCTGGCTTAGCATTGGCTGGGACACTCAGATTGGTTGCACATCTTCAACAACAAATTTCTCTCACGTTAGATAACCTAAACAGTGATGCTGGAAATAGCCGTCTTTTTCAATGTATTCACACTATTTCACTTCCCTTTTAAAACGACACTGGATGACGAAACGTCCGTTCTCTCCCATTCTGTCATTGTCCCCATGTGACGATAAACAGTGTGCCCATTACAAAGCCAGTTTATATTGTGTCAATCTCTTCCTACTGAATAAGATGTAAAAGTTTGTGATAGTGGTACATTAATATAAATATTATGTTTCTGGACATTATCCATCGTCACGTTCTTATTTTAAAGCAGACAACGTTTCGGAGACTGGTTCCTCTCTCCGTCTTCAGGTAAAACCTACTCAGTTGGGCCTAATCGATAGAGCTAGTCTCTATCCCCGGACACCTGTACCAGAAGTACTTTACGACTGGCAGTTTACCGTTAATCAGTTGGCCACGACCAGCTTTTTTCAACTGAACATTTGAGATCATAGTCCTCACGTAGTCCTCTCTGACAAGAGGGTGGATTTGAAACTAGTGCAGTTATTCTCAGGTCCGGGTCATCAACAAACTCACAACTGTCTGAGAGTAATAGAAATCTGACTGTACGCCCCGGATGGGTGCTTTATTCCAAGACAGACTGACCGACTGACCGTCGGTCGTAACATAAGCCTCAGACTCAGATACAAGTAAGTTGCTGAGTTGAGCTCAGCAATGGAGGCTGAGAATGGAGGGCGCTATAGTTTAAGCACGGGAAGATGAAGAATCTCCGCTGTTAATATCCGTCACCAGGAAACGGCTGTTGAAAACACTGAGAGCTGGAGAGAACTTAGGTTGGCAGCAGTGATTTGTAAACTGCGAAAATCAGCAATGACACTGCAGTTACTTGTAGTTCCTAGTTGTGTCGATAAATCCAATATCCAATCCATACCCCGTCTATAGTCACACCCCTAAATCGTGAGAGTATGATTATAGTGATGAAGTACATAAAATGTTAACATAGCACTGTGCTACCTAACATGTTGGACTAGAGGTGACACAATAGACTTTCATCCAGAAGATGTTCTGTTCGAATCAAGGGCGAGACACCATACATCCTGACTGAAGAATCCGTTGGCTTCCTCAATCTTCCCAGGCAAATACTGGGGTAATAATTCCAACAGGCCACGACCGCTTCCTTCCGAATCCTTTTCAATTCATCATTCATCCACCATCCTGTCACCCGACTCCATATAGTCACAATATTTTTTTTTTCCTTGGCACTACAGCCCCAGTGGGCCTAGGCCTACCTCCATGAACTTCTCCGTTCACTTCGGTTTTTCTAGATCTTACACATGCGGTAGGACTCCTTGGGCGGGTGATCAGCTCGTCGCAAGGCCTCTACCTGTAGACAAACACAGAAAAACGCACAGAAACATCCATGCCCTGAGTGGGATTCGAACCCACGATCCCGGCTTCCGAGCGAGCGAAGACAGTTCATGCCTTAGACCGCTCGGCTACCGTGAGCGGCTGTCACAATATTTAGGCATTGCTAATTAAACTACAAAATAAGAAGATGAAATCATTTCCGCCTTTAAAATTGTTAATTGTTTCATTCAGTTATTCAATTCTGTTTTGTATGAATTTTCCATTTAATGACGACATCAAATTGTGTATTATAACGGGATATATTGGAATAACAGTTACAATAATAGAAAGTGATATTCTGAATTTAATGGTATCTCGTTTACTTTTCGAACATATTTCAGCTTTCAGATATATTTATATGCATGACGTGAAAACTGTTGGATATACATTTACTCATTTGCATATCCAGCCTCAGTAAAAAGCAAAAGTCACATTTCTCTGTGCTTAATTAAGCGTCACAAAACAAAAGCGCATCGGATAGTGGACTCAGTTTCATACGTCTTTAAATTCGGCACCGGATGGAGACAGATGCTTTGTTTCTACCACCGAAAGCTTTAATTCCCCGGAGAGACCCTTCGGTAGCCATTGGATACGAGGCTGAGTGGAATCCTGAGCCAGTCTGGACACCGTAAAGTAAGTAAAGTAGAAAAGCACAATAGATCACTGTAGGTCGCGGTGCAAGGGCCGAGAAGGCCAACCCCTCACACATTCATTCATTCACATACAAGTAAAAGCCGCGCCATAGCTCAAGCGGTTATTCGCCGGTTTCCCACCGCGGCGGCCCGGGTTCGATCCCGGCTCTAGTAAAATGGGATTTGTGGTGGACACACTGGCGCTGGGGAGGAATTTCTCCAAGTACTTCGGTTTCTCCTGCCAATCTTTATTCCGCCAAATTCTCCATCATCGTAATCACCCGGAGTAGGTTACAATAAGCCAATCAGTGGCCGCAGTACTGAGTGGACCCAGTTGGACTCCACCCCCCACTAAGCGAATTAAAAAAAAAAATGTAAAAAGTAAAGCTAGCCCTGTAACAGGCCGTGGAGATTGTGAGACGTCGAGGCTCCCACGTTTTCTAGACAATCGGCTCTCGGATGCAGGTGAGGTTGTCAGCCTCACGCGCCGGCCGCCATTTACTCCCAGGAATATTCCTGGTACTCATTTCTGTTAGAGGCTGAGTGGACCCCAGGGTCATATTGCGGCTGGAATGGTTAAGTATACCTACAAAATCCACCTCACCGGGATTCGATCCCGCGACCTTCCGACTTGTGTCATAGTGCCTCAACCAACTACACTATCGCGCCGTGGAAAGGAAGAAATTCGGGGCTCGAAGCTCCACACTTAATTCATCGAACCAGTAGCATAGTCACTATACGGACTGAGGTATCCCGGAACTTTGACCATGACCAGGTTCATGAATGGTGGAAGGAGACACGAAATATCAAGGTAATTTCTGCCGAATGTGGGTTTGAAAATGTACACTGTACTTCTAGAATTGCTACAATATACGCAAGGCTTACAGCAAACGACATATTTAGAAATAAGTTGGTCTTGTACAGTTTTATACACAGCACTTTCGTAAAGCGAACATTTTGCCTCATGGGTAGGCCTGACTTCACAGTTGGAGCGAACGTTCGCCCTGAGTACGCAGTCGCAAAGAAATCTCCCCCTTTATTTCTGCATTCCCTCTCCAGCGCAATGGGCCAAATATTTTCCTTACTGGTCACACATGTTACAAAAACTTTGTAATTAAGAAGTATTGGGAAGAACTAATCGCCTAATTTCCTTTGATACGACACGGACCGCAGAGAAAATGAAAAAAACAAAGAGGGAAACACAGAGACACACAGAGAGTAAGGTGAACTTATAATAATATAGCAAAGCCTTCTACTTAGCAACGATAGGGGTGACACACAGACAGCAAAGGTGATCTCATAAGCCTCCCTTCATTTCATAAGGGAAGCGGACTAAAAAATCTGCTCTTTATTCACAAATGGGTACAAGTTGACAACCTGGGAAAAATAACACAATGGGAAACGAATAATTTATATAAACTTGGCCTTACGAACCGTTCTCATAATTATTTTGGCAGTGTTTCTCAACCGGTGCGACGCGTCCCAATGATAGTACTTGAGGGTAGCTGCGTGGGAGGCCAGGTCTCCCAAAACAAATAATCACCATATAGTATTCAGTTA
Organism: Cryptotermes secundus; assembly: GCF_002891405.2. Taxonomy (NCBI): domain Eukaryota; kingdom Metazoa; phylum Arthropoda; class Insecta; order Blattodea; family Kalotermitidae; genus Cryptotermes; species Cryptotermes secundus. Next base: position 786,872 of record NW_019720570.1, read on the forward strand.
TGCTCAAATTTTCTGCACTGTAAGTACGGGCTTTCCGTTGCTGCAGTATAATCCTATTTCTCCCAACAAAAATATTGTTTCTACTCATTTTTGGTAACAAAACAAGTTATCAGAAATTGTTACAATTTTAAGCTCTTAAATTTTTTTAATAATTAGTAAAATGTTAAGAGCCCTTCTTGATAATTTAACAGTTGTTCATCTACTCAAAAAATTCTTAGAATTTTATCCAAGAAGAAAATCTCTTAAGGTGTTCACAAGAATCCACTACTGGTCCCTATCCTGAGCCAGATGAATCTAGTCCACATCCTCAAATCCTGTTACTTGACGATCCATTTTATTATTATCTACGCCTTAGATTTCGCAACACTATCACAAGATTTGTTTGAAGGGACTACGAAAAAATACGAGAAAATTCAGTCAGGATAGCTGGGCCCCCAGGCGAGATTCAAACTACAGTCCATTCGCGGAGACGAGAGAGTCCTCGTAAACAAATGCACGCGGTATCTCCTTCGCTCTTTGAATGAAATCATGCAGCGGTCACGTGATGCGTGTCCCGTTGCAGGGGCGTCCAAAGTTCACTCTTCAGTCTGAATGCAGGTTAACGTGCGTCCGAATGCAGTGAGTACACTGAAGTAACTGCGCGCTTTGTCCACTCCTTGCTGTCAGCTGTGGCGACTCGGGGCTTGCTTTGTTTACGCTGACTGTCTCGTCTCCGCGAATGGACTATAGACATCCCCCCGACTACGAGTAAAAGCGTTAGCGGTTGAACCAACTTCTTCAGTAATTCTTACAACAAATAACTATTATTTCCTCAAACAGCATTTTTCAGCTTTTCCTCCTAATGGAGACGCAATGATTTTTATAAGACTTAAGAACTGAATGTTTTAAATATTTTAACCAAGAACTTCAATTTGATCCAATGCATTCCTTCCAATTTCATCATCAAAATTCATTCCAATCATACGTAACAAAGCCCCTGCTCAACTTCTCTCTTCTGCTCATAACGAGGTCCACATTTCAACCTTTTACCTTTTTCATTTCCTAAAACTTTACCCTCAGAAGGTTGCAGAAATGCATAATGTACTCTTCTCCAAGTATAATTAAAATGATCAAGTCAAGGAGGATGAGGTGGCAGGGCATGTAGCACGAATAGAGTAGAAGAGGAATACATATATGATATTTGTGGGAAAACCAGAAGGAAAGAGACCACTGGGAAGACCAAGGCATAGGCGGGTGAACAATATTAAAATGGATCTTAGAGATATAGCATGGGGTGGTATGGACTGGATTGTTCTGGCTCAAGATAGGGACCAGCGGAGGGCTCTTGTTAACACGGTAATAAACGTTCGGGTTCCATAAAATGCTGGGAAATTCTTGAGTAGCTACAGATTTGACGGTTCATGAATTAGGGCTGAGCTCCATAAGTAAGTAAGTAAAGCTTTACCGTATACGTACATCTACCATAAGAACGAGTGAGTACTGCCTAGGAACCTTCAAAGCAGGACAATCCTTCCATCCCCACCCCAAGTACAATGTGTCTCACTACTTGTACCCACTTTATCTACTCTATTATTTATTTATTTCACTTCCACTATACGTAATTCACTCTTGCGGGCCCGAATTACAACTAAGAGATTTAGTTATTTTACCACACAGGCTGGAAATTTATGTTTTTCCCCCTGTGTTTCTGTATTAACTGACTCTAGCAAATGTAATGTCATATTACATCGCGACAGAATGACGGATTTCCACAAATCAGAGCTGTGACTACACAATAAGCAGTCATCTAACCGTGACAAATGGTGGGCACCATATATCATCACCAAGGTTGCCACATTTCTGCGTCGGCAACACTGTTACATATCACAGACATAGCGTCAAACATAACTAGTGCAATAATAATAATGATAATTATTATTAGTTCACCCACAGAGAAGGGTGGAGCGAGAGGCAGGACAGGAGTCCTGACTAAATGTTGCCGAGTAAGCATCAGCTTATATCAGCATCATAAACAGATCGAATGAAAGTGGCTGACGGCGAAAAAACCTCAGGAAAATGTGGAAAATTGAAAACCGTATATTTTCTATAATAAAACTGAATAATGGAAATTTCATGGCCATGTATATAACGTACTGCTAGGCTAACGATTTGATAGGGGAATGATGACGCTTGTGGAGGGGATGTGTGAACATGCATGGTGGGGGAGGGGGGTAAATAGGGGTAGGGTATACAAAATGCAACGAAGGCGAATTCATATTCGTCAATGTTACGGAGGGATAAAAAAATACATCAACATATTTCTATATGATTGATATATATGAAATTGAAATCTGACAATATGGCCTCAGGCCGTAAGCTTATCATATTACAGTAGCCATATAGAATGGAGACATTTTAAAACGTCATCATGGCATTTACATACATACATACATACATGCGCGGAAATGTACCACTCTGTCTCTGTGAATTGGAACTTCTCTCGTCACTTCTGTAAAATTCGTTATCCAACCAGAAAATAACATACCTTCTATACAAATGGCCTTTTGATTGCAGCATTTACAGGGGAATCGAACTGGATTCATTTTGGAGCGTGTGAGTTATAAGATATTTGGAGAATCAGAACCAACCAAGAACTACCCATCATCCTCATCATCATCTGCTTCAAAGTAGTGCTCGAGGTAATACAAGAACTGGACACCAGATAGCGACAAATGAACAGTACAAGAATAAGAACCAGCCAACGAAAGAAGCGGTTGAAAACAGCAAGGAACACAATATGACGCGGAACATAACAAAGGAGCAATATGGGCCGCGCCATAGCTCAAGCGGTTAGTCGCTGGCTACCCACCGCGGCAGCCCGGGTTCAATCCCGAGTCTGGTCAAGGGGGATTTGTGGTGGACAAAGTGGCGGTGGGGCAGGTTTTCTCCGAGTACTTCGGTTTCCCTTGCCAATCTTCGTTCCACCAATTGCTCCACAATCACCCTCACCTATCATCTGGGGCTGGTACAATAGGTCAGAAGTGGCCGCAGTACAAGGGACTTAGTCCAACCCCACTAACAATAATAAAAAGGAGTGATACGCACATGCGCACTAGGGGAACCATATATCAACAGCTGAACATGAACGCAGAAAAACAACAGTTTCCTCACTCACAACTTCTTTAACACCTGATGACGACCACTTCGGTCGAAACATGTACTGAAAACTTTTAAAGTGAGTGAGCTTTTATTAAGTTTTAATAAAGTGTTGCACATAAGACTGCAGAACTGATTAAAAACACTAAATGAAAACTGCAACAGGGTACAGGTAAAAGCTATCCCTGTAACAGGCCGTGGAGGCCCATAGGTTTGTGAGACGTCGAGGCTCCCACATTTTCTCTAGACAATGTGCTCACAGATGACGGTGAAGTTGTCAGCCTTACGCGTTGGCCGCCCCTTACCCTCAGGAAGATTCCTGGAATTCATTTTGTTAAAGGCTGAGTCGAACCCAGGGCCATAGTGCGGTTGGAAGGATTAGGTAACTTGAAAAAATCCACCTCATCGGGATTCGAAACTGCGACCTTCCATCTTGTAGCAGAGTGCCTCAATCAAATACGCTACCGCCTGCCCACAATAATAATAATAAAGTAATAAATTTTCTCAGTTATTAATTATAATATCCGATTCACGCGTCAAAATATCCGGGCCTTTCTGTCTATCTTCAGCTTCGTGGAAGACATTCTATAAGGTCATATGTGATTCTAGACAATTATTATACGATTTCTCTTCTCGTGAATGCAAAACATCTTTGCACCAACCGCGGATCGAATAAAAGCACAAGAACCAAGCTCTGAATCAGAAGAAGACATAGCAGTGAATTTCCTTACCAGCGTCACGTGGTCACGTCTGTGCCCCAGATTCTCATGTCATATGCTTGATTTTCAAGCTCCTGCTAGACATAGGAAATGAAAGTCAGATGCTACGAGGAACCGAACGAAAATCGGCTGAATTCGAAACCGCATACTTCGAGAATGCAGTAGTAGAGCGTTGAGTAGAATACAAGATACGTGACTTATTCTATAACTTTTTATTGCTAGTGGGGTGGGACTAAGGCCCTTGTACTGCGGCCACTTCTGGCCTATTGTACCAGCCCCAGATGATAGGTGAGGGTGATTGTGGAGTAATTGGTGGAATGAAGATTGACAGGGGAAACCGAAGTACTCGGAGAAAACCTGCCCCAGCGCCACTTTGTCCACCAGAAACCCCACTTGACCAGACACGGGATTGAACCCGGGCCGCCGCGGTGGGAAGCCAGCGACTATCTGCTTGAGCTATGGCGCGGTCCTATTCTATAACTTACTCCGTACAGTATATCTCGTTTGGGAAGCTAATAGTTGTTTAGATAGTCAAGAAATTTCATGCCGTTTTCAAGAGCAATAATTTTTACCACCGTATTACTTCAACCATCTCTGGACAGTATTTCGAGCCCGATGAAACTAGTCCACATCATCAAATTCCATTTATGTCTAGCTCTCACAATTTGTACTTTTCTTTCAGATTTTCTGACTGCATTTTTGTGTGTTGCAGGTAACATACTTGCCTAACTACAAGGCCTGCCGGTCACAGTGGCATGAACTGTCTCGCTAGAACACTGGGATCTTGAGTTCGAATCCCATTCAATGCATTGATGTCTCTGTACGTTTATTCTGTGTATGTAGCGGTCTTGAGAAAGACTGATCCCCCGTATAAGGAGTCCTACCAACTGTGTACAGGATTAAGAAACTGAAAAAGCGCCAAGGTCCAACAAAAGGACTGCAGAGCCATAGATGGATGGGTGGATGGATAGATAGATAGACAGATACATAGATAGATAGATAGGTTTAACTTTATTTATTCTGGTCCGTCACACTAGTCGATACTATAGAATGATTTGACTACACCGTCTAGCGTGACGTAAATGTATATATATATATATATATATGATGCATTTACATGTTTCGGTAAATTAATGACCACCTTCGGAAGGCAAATAACAACATGTTGAGGAAACTATTGTTGCATACACGTAAATCATAGTACATGAAGTTCAAAGTTCTCGAAAATTGTATATATAAAGATTTTAAATTAAGCTAAAATCTGGCGAGTTAAATTATTAATACATTTCCTAATTTTTAAAATCGTAAACCCCTAAGGTTCATGTCTTAGTATCCCTTCTATGAACAGGGGATTAGGTAAATTGCCGCCCTTGGAGGTCCGGGCAATGTTCTTTTCTCCTGTATACAGTTGGTTAAGAGTCTGGTCTTTGTTGTTGGGCTGACTCCCTTTTCGTTGTTTATTGAAGCACTCAACAACATCTAGATGTAATCACCTTAAATATATATGTAAATTATTTGGGTTCATCAAACAAAAAAAAACTCCGTGGCCTGTAGTCCGCAAGCGAACTATACCGACCGACCAACCGCCGTTTGTCGGCGAAGTTAGTGCAATTTTTGAGAACAGAGTGTGTCACTTGGTTCCGCATGGCCGTTAATCTCGGTTTTCTAGATCGGATTTGGGTCCATCTCTTTTATAAAACAATTATCTAATGAAAGAGGAGTACATTTTCTCGCAACTCTCAGCGGAATACTACAGGGAAATCATTATGTCTCACTGGATATAATGAGATAGTAGTTCACAAGAAATGCCATTCTCGTGGAATATGAACCAAGGAATATGATGAATACTTGCAAAAATGAACGGAAGTGGGAGCTAATATTGAACACGTAGCTCCCTAATGCCATATTCACTATAGCACTAACATGCAAAGGAGATTCCTCACGAGTCCCTAACACAAAGCCCACTTCTGCCACCATATTCGCGCGCTGTGTGGATACGAGCAACTGGAGAGGGCATATTTTCCGAAGGCGAACCCCCGTTGGTCTTATAAATCAAATTTTAGATTCCCAACGAACAATTTTATGTCTACACATGCAAGCTCATCTCTTCCCACCGTCTTCTGCTTTCTTTCTATGAGTATGAAAAGGCACATATGTAGGCAAAATGCAGAGGGAGAGAGACAGGGAACAGGCCTCTCTCATTCTCTCTGCAAGCAAGAGAGATATGCTAGAAATGTTCTGCTATAACCGTATATCTAATTGTATATATCTGCGAATGGAGAAGAAGGAATAAAAAGCGGAGGATAAAAAGAAATATAAAAATTATATATATAGGCGAAAATGTGGTATATAAGCCAAAGGTAATTTCTTCTTTCAATGATATTTCTCAAAAGAAATTAATTAATATCTTGGATCTTTTTTTATTATCACGGAAATGATTTCTGAAACGATATGTAGAAATTTACTGACGTTTCGGAGGAACAAATTTACTCCATGAACAAAGCAGTTTACTGAGATGTGGCGCAATGTAGATATTGTGTTAACCGACGTTTCAGAGGAACGTATCGCCTCAATTTTCAAGGTAGAAGAAAACAGGCGAGAATCCGAGAGCAGGGGACCAGCGTGAGCAGGTGCTAACAGAATAATATTAATCTCCTAACAGATTGAAGATGGAGCCGATACGTTCTTCCGAAAGCACGGTTAACACAATATGTACACGGTGCCATATCCCAGAAGACTGCTTTCTTCATAGTCACCGACGTGAAAACCTCAAATCTTACATAAAATTACTCCATATTTAAAGTAGAAGATTAAGCCAAGAAAGGAACCACGAAAATGTAAGAATGTTGGTGAATTTCTAGCAAATTACACGGCGTCGCATTCCAGAATATGCTGCTACTTAAATTAACTGTTTGCAAGGTTCAAATAGTTCGTGTACATATATTGATATTTATGTGAAGTAAACAAAGAAACAGCGTCTTATACTCCACAAAGATTAATATCGATTAATTATTTATGATATAAATATTTAACAATGCTTTTTAAAATGTAATTAAATTACAGTTCCTTTCCAGAAGCTCCATTATGTAAACCTCACCTTTCTGATCTGCAGTAATTTGTAACAAAAATAACTAGAAGAATAGTTTTCTGCGTTTCAAAGGAAAGCTTTCTTTTCCTTCGTTTCGGAATGGAGGAGTATTGACGTTGGAGGGAATCCTGGCTTCGTCCCTCCTCAGCCTACAAACTGTTACTTCATGTCCACACCAATTTCAGGTCACGCTTTGTCTCCCAGAAACCAACTCTTGATCGTGTCCCCATTTCTCTATTCCATCAGAATGTCCACTGCGAGGAGTTCAATGTTGACAGACGGGACAGACAGTTTCAGTTTCCTGGCAGAGACATAAGCTGCTTCATGACGGGCACAAAACATTTGGAAAGGAGACACCGACCCAGGTCATCAGGGTCAGTGTGCAGACATCACCAGTCTTGTTGTCTGCGCCATGCTGGTTCTTTACTTGGCTTACGTTTCAACCGTGAAAAAGATGATATATGTCGTTTGATTCTCACTAGACTACACAGCGATATAAGGAGCCAGGATAGTGACTAATTACAGGCTGGATAACAGAAGTGTCGGAGTTCGAGTCCCCGCAGTGGCGAGATTCTTTTCCACGTCATCCAGACAGCTTCTAAGGCTCATCTAGCCTCCTATTCATTGGGTACTGAGGGCTATTTCTCATACTTAAAGTGGCCAGAGCTATACCTCTACTTCCTCATACGCCTTCATGGCATGGTGCTTAATTACATAATTAAACAAAAGAAACAGTATTATCTTGCTTTGCATTCGTTAAAATCAAATTATATGACTTACGGCTTCATTTGCCACGAAAAAGCACGTATTCATTTAATGTGACAAATGACTCTGTGATATTATTAAAGATAACAAGGCTTAAAGAGTGGGATTATCATGTCGCTGTTCTCTATACGTGAACCATGATTGTTGTCTGGCAGGGAATGTCTGCCATGTTCTCCAGAATATCATTATCGGGTGAATGTTGCGCGCTGTCATTTCTCACAACCTCCCACATTTGGATGCAGTTCAAATAGCCCTTTACAGCTTCGTGTTCTTTTTCTCTTCTGTGAAGTAGTTAAGTTTTGCCTCTGAGCCAAGGAACCCCCTTTCACGTAAATAACTTCTCCAAAAACAATCCAGTGATTTCTAAGTTCTGCTGGTAGCACCTGTCATCACGAATAATGTTGGAAATACCGCCGTTTCAAAAATTCACGATTAATATATCCCGGTGTCTGACCAATGTAACCTGTTAGAAGTGTACAGACGTTTCTGAGGAACATACTCATTAATCCTTCAAGGTTGGAGGACAAAAGTCATAGTAAATTTCATGTTAAAATTAATATTAATTTGGAAAAAACATACTGCAATGCGACCTCACTGTTTCCCCTACATACATACTGAAATAGGGGCACGCGGTAGTGTAGATAGTTGAGGCACTGTACTACAAGCCGGGAGGTCGCGGGTTCGAGTCTCGGCGAGGTGGATTTATTTTTTTCAATTAACCTAATCCTTCCAGCCACACTATGGCACTGGGGTCGACTCAGCCTCTAACAGAAATGAGTACCAGGAATCTTCCTGGGGGTAAAGGGCGGCCGATGCGTAAGGCTGACAATATTACCGCCATCTGAGAGCCGATTGTCTAGAGAAAATGTGGGAGCCTTAACATCTCAGAACCTTATGCGACTCCACGGCCTGTTACAGGGATACCTTTATCTTTACGTACCGAAACAAGTGTGCTCTTCTCCTGGGTTTCATCTGTCACAATCTCAAATTTGACTGCATTGTCGGAAGAAACTATACGTTTCTCAAAGTAAGAAAACATTTATTGGGTCTGTGGGAACTGCCCCCATTCAAGCAAGTGTGACGACGCGAGCTTAATTGCTTAGCAACGACGAATAAACAGCGGTTGCTAGGCAAAGCCTACAACAATACGGACAGTGACATGTTTTCTATATGTCCGACTCTAGGTTGCATAAGAAGATACATTGAGTGGAAGTCACAGTTACGGTTCTAGATTTCTAGTACAGTGTTCAAGGAGTTCACTAGTATTATTCTTCAATTCTCCAAACTCAAGTTTATCGTATATACTGTGCAACTGTAATAAATACTATAGGACAATTCAACTAGTGGTTGTCTCTTCATATAATGACATCCCATAGGTCTTAAAGGTTTTCATGCTTCAAGATATATGTTTCTTAAATGGTTAACTAAGGGTTCCAATGTGTGTAGTGCACTTGACGTGATGTTACGCGTTTCTTATTTTTCATTTACCCTATCTGGACGATGTTATGAAGCTGGCTACAGCATCTCCAGCAGTGCTGTTATGTCTCTCTTATTTTCGCTTCTCTAATTACTTTCGTCTTGTAAGAAAACACACATCTTCATCACGTAAACTCCTCCATCGCCCTCCTAGTCACGTCAAGATTTATCTTCAATCTCCTGTTCCCCTATGCAAGACGACACCTATGGGGGTGGGAGGGGGGTGTCCCAATGTCCCATCACGTCCTCTGAGCTCTGACCGTCCCCTCTTCGTCTTTTAGCGTCACTTCATAAAGTAACAATGACGGGTGCAGGTGATTAATGGCACCAGAAGAAGGAAAAATATTCACGGCTGTGTGACAGGGATCTGCCATCCGCAGATGAGGCGAAATAATCGCTACTTTATACAAAATTTAGAATTTTAATGAACTGAAAACGGACTAGTAAGTATAGTTTAAAGTTTTCTGGGTTGTAGCGTCATGTATTTCGGAGGCGTCTCGACGCTTCTCGAGAATATAATCTCGACTTCTTCAGGATTAATGAACAAGCCAAGTGGAAATCTTGGCCGTCTGCTTCTGTTGCTTTGCTTTTTGGATTCGTATATTCTTCTATTCTGGAAACGAAGGCGATGTATTTTTCCGAAACGTCGGGGTCTCTCCGAATCCCACATGGATATCTGTGTGCATTTCTGTGTTTGTGCTGTCTTGTGTATAGGCAGAGACCTTGTTGCGGACTGATCCCCCGTCCAAGGTGTTCTTCCGGCTGTGTAATAGATCAAGAAACTGAAAAAAGCGGCCAAGGTCCAACAAATTGCTCTAGATAGCTAAATAGATAGATACAACCCCAGAAGATCCGCTTAGGTGACAGCCTCATTATCTGGCAAAAGACGTCTTAACCATTTTGGAATAGTATAACGCTTATATAAATAACATACAAAAGTTCGGCTCTCGTTTCTGCCAGAGAACACACTGCGTCCCGATTACAAAGATCAATCGCTTTTTGTCTATAATGAAGTAGATGAAGTTTGTTCTGATGAGACTGTCTCGTGTATGAGGCTACTGGTTTCCAGTGTACCGTTGCTTTTGGGGGCTACTCTGGATAACGGTTGGGCACTCTTCGAGCGCGCACACGCACACACACATACACACACACATATACATACACACAAAATCAAATTCTAGTAACCGCTCAATTATATTCGTTTATTGCATAAGTAGCCTGACAGAGACCCCGATATGTTTCGACCTTCCAAGACCGTCATCAGGGTGCAAAACTTATTAAGAGAAAACTTTACAATTCATGTCCTTAAAATTATAAAAGATTAACGTACCTGGGGCATAAGCCTCTTTAAAGTTAGGCTTTTTTTATTGCTAGTGTGGTGGGCCTAAGTCCCTTGTACTGCGGCCACTTCTGGCCTATTGTACCAGCCCCAGATGATAGGTGAGGGTGATTGTGGAACAATTTGTGGAATGGAGATTGGCAGGGGAAACTGAAATACTCGGAGAAAACCTGCCACAGTGCCACTTTGTCCACCACAAATCTCACTTGACCAGACCCCGGGATCGAACCCAGGCCGCCGTGGTGGGAAGATAGCGTCTAACCGCTTGAGCTGTGGCGCGGCCAAAAGTTAGGCTTACATTGTTACAATACGGTGATATAGATTATATGTGTTACGTGCTGTGGAATTCTAGCAAAATATATGTACACACACTCAGAACTGTTGAATCTTGTTCGGATGGTGAACATATGCATTACGCTAATACTCCAAACGCAGGATTCTTTCAGATTTCATGTTAATATGAGGGAGAGTCAGTATGGAGATCACAAATGGATATAAAACGTAAAAACATGTGATACTCAAAAGTGGATAAAAAATTACTTCTCGACATATCCTCCACCAACATTGATACACTTGTCCCATCGTTTTATCAGTGCGTCGAAACCCTCAGCATAGGAGTCTTTTGTCTGTTGTCTCAGCCATTTTCACACCTCCGTTCCAACCTCTGCGTCATCAACGAAGCATTCGCCACCCAGTTGTGAACCTCTTTAAGCGGCAGACACTTCCCATCGTAAACAAGAAAGATTTCTTTATGAATATCCTTTGCATTAACCCCCTGTTTTCCACAAAAAAAAAACCATAACAGAATAGTGTTCTTCAGTAGTACACTCCTCAAGCTCGGTTGCCATTTTGACTACTGAAACTAATCTCTGAACATGTGCATGCGCATCTGTTACCTAGAAGCTTGACTGTGCGACTACCTAGTGATACATATAGAATATCTATTACGTCTATTGCAGCTGTTTTACTTAAATTTTTGACTTATTTACTGATTCACTTTAGTGTTACACTTCATATGGATACCATATACAGCCAGCTGTGAGCAGGAAGAGTGCTGTGACCTGCAATGTTAAGCTGTGTCATATGGCAGAAATTTAACTGACATTTCAGAACGTACTGTCTCCATCTTCAGGATAGAAAAGAAAACCAAGCAAATAATTAGTATATATGAGTGTTGATGGAGGCAGTAAGTTCCTACAAAATATAGGTAAATTCTACCTGACTACACGGGGTCAGATTCTAGAAGATACTATTAATTAAAGTTATTCTTTCTAGATGTTACGTTGACACTACATGTCCTTCACTTGCCGAAGAACTTGCCTTCTAGACAGGGCGTGATCGCTGGGCGCCAAAACATCCTTGCCGACCTGCAAATCTTCCTACATCCACAGATTCTGCAGGTCTTATTTTCACCTTCCGAACATTCTCACTTCCTTTCTTCCTTTCCTCCCCTGTATCCATCATTCCTCAAAATTTCGTTTTGTTTTATCTTCATCTTCCTCTACAGCTTCTTCTTCTTCATCAGATCTCCTTTCTGGTTCGTTGTCCCCAACGCCAACCCAGTCAGGCGTTGTCAAAGATTTATCGAGAGACAATGCTATCTCCTCTCTCAGAATTCCCCCCCCCCACGACCACCCTTCATGTCACACCCTACCTTTAATGTCTTCCCTGTACCTTTTCTTGCTTCGGCAGCATCACTTCTATCTTCATCTTCGCATTTGCACTCTTCCACCACTCTCTCTTATGTGTTTCATCCCCTTTCTTCATCCGTCTATTACGCAGACTTTACTACCCCCGTGCAATACTTCCATCCCCTCACGCACCCGAGCCCTCAGCAATATCGTGTCATAGATAATCTTCGTAGCCTTCAGAAAGGAAGGAAAACTTTCGTGTCACTAACACGAGGAAATAAAAAGGCTAATATCGGCTTTGAGGGAAAGGACACAGGAAGTCGGAGAAGGGAGAAGCAATTGGATCCTGAGAATGAAACATGTCTATATTAAAATTAATATTGTTATTGGCTGTAGAGCCAGGTCTTTGTAGCGGAGAATTAATGTGTTTCCTGTGAGGTACGGACTGAATTAGTATATAGAGAAATTCAGATTAAACAATACAGGGATCTTATAAATGATTCATTCGTTTTTAAAACGCTATATTTTCCAAAGCATTATACGTACAAATATCATTGATATATAAAAAGAACCGTAAACTCAGTAAGTTTTCTTCACACTCTACAAATGTTCTATGTGTGCCCCTTGGGTCACACGACACACGTCCAGGCGGTAGTCGAGCTCGTGCCACACATTTTGTAGCATCAGCCTGTCAAAGATCATCACTGCAGCATCGATGCATTCCCGCAGCTTTACTAGTGTTCTTGGCAGTGGGGGTACGTTAACACGATCCTTAATGTACCCCCAAAGGAAGAAATAACAAGGCGTTAGACCAGGTGATATGGGGGGCCAAGTGAACAGAGCTACGTCATCCTCACCAACAGGCCCAATCCAGCGATGCCGAAGTTCATTGTTTATGTAGCGACGAACATTGCCGATACCACCGCAAAATGCTTTGTTTACATGGCGGTTCTTTTCCGTACTCTCTTTTGAATGCGCGTTGCACTGCTATAACAGACGAACATCTCGCATATTCCAACAAACAAAAACTCTTTTCGTGCTATGTCGCCATTTTGTAAAGGAACTGAATTCATGTTGCCAAGTGGTGCATATAACACAAACTTGGTGAGTTTATGGTTCTTTTTATATATCAATCATGTTTGTATGTGAAATATTTTGGAAAATATAGCGTTTTAAAAACGAATGAATCATTTATACAGCCCTGTATTTCCGGAGAAGTCGCTATCAGCATCTTAAAATTTGAAGAAAATGAACCCAGAAGATTTCTCCTAAATTCTGGTAAGCGCCTACCATGCTATATGGTGTCCCACCTCAGCATATTGCACGGAAAGGAAGCCAGACCCGATACAGTGTCCGTTTCACCTATCATGAACACTGGTGGACAGTTCCCTAATGTGAGAAACAATGGAGATATGACGAAGTTATTCTAAATGATTCATGTGGGGTTGAAAACGTCTGCATTAAACATACCATGGAATCCTATGGAACTGTTGTTGATATCTGCCAACTGAGATTCTAAATTAGCGATATACTGTGGAACAGAGTTAGCCATTTAGAATCTGTGGGTTATTCTGCTAAACGTTCAGTATCTAAATTATACACAGTCAAACGAGAGGTCCATAGATGAATGATGAACTCTAAAGCATTTACAAAAGAAGTGTTCGCATCATAATAGAGATAATACACTGACATTTTAACGGAGGGACTGAGGAATATCATGAGAAACCTTATTCGGAACAGCGGGTGTCCTCACTGGAATTCGAAGCCATCACCTTCCAAATATATTTTTGAAGTATTACGGCAGGAATATTTTCAAATCTCACATCGTTCATAATAATATGTCTGTAATCTGCCTATATAACGAGGCCAGTACCTAAAAACATATATTTAGCACTGACGGCAAAAGCTGCATTTAGCAAGAAGAAGAATCTTTTTACCAGCAATTGGACGTCAATTTTAGGAAGAAACTAGTGAAATGCTACATTTGGAGCATAGCTCTGTATGGGGCTGAAACATGGACACTTAGGGCAGTAGATCAGAAACATCTGGAAAGTTTCGAAATGTGGTGTTGGAGAAGAATGGAGAAGATCAGTTCAGTTGNGAAGGCTAATTGGATTGGTCATGTTTTACGCAGAAACTGCCTTCTAAAAGAAGCTATCGAAGGAAAGATAGATGGGCGGATAGAAGTGACAAGAAGACGAGGAAGAAGACGTAAGAAGATGCTGGATGACCTTGGGGACAGAAGAGGATACTGTCATTTGAAGGAGAAAGCTCTAGATCGCATTAAGTGGAGGAATTGTTTTGGAAGAGACTGTGGACCTGTCGTCTTGACAGATTACTGATGATGATGATGGCAAAATATTCCTCCGAAACGTCAGTATCGGTCATAAGATCACATGATGTCAGAACCCATAAGAATCTACGTTACAGCTTTAGCAGACTAAATAAAGCTGTCTTGATTACATCTAAAACTTCAAGAGGAACTGAACCCAAAAGGATATACAAGGCAGTTCTCTTGGCGTCCTGTGATTAATAACGGTGCATGCCTGTTAGTTCCAGCCTTGTTCTTCTTGAAGTATCTATGTTGCAAGAACATGCCACAGTTTAATATGTTACGATGTGGATATACATGAAGGAAGGATTGAAGTGGCTGTACTAAGCCCTATGCAACCACATAATCTTAATAATCACATCTACCCAATATCAACCAACTTAAAGGTCTACATAGCAAATTTAAACCACACAGAGTTTGGGCTTCCATTAAAATATCAGCCACCCTTGTCGGCACTCCTTGTACGCAAGATTGCTTGTTGCCAAAGCTACAGGGGCCTTACAGCCTACCCTCAACATACACCCTTCTCTTCATCACTCAATAGAGATATCAGACAAGAAGGCGAGCAGGCAGCCTTCTGTTGGTTGCTTACTGGCTCCATTGAAAACTGATCCATCGCGGATATTGAGTCTTCAGACCCACCACAACCCTACACTGCTAGGGGAAAGCGAGGCAACAAGACCTCTTAACATCGCACCAAAATAAACTGTCATCGTCATGATATGAAGTCGGGTTAGAGCAGTCTGTATAGTGGCGATCAACTGACTGGACGACCAGGGTTCGATTCTTTGCAGAGGCAAGAGATTTTATCTTCTCCTCAGGGTCCAGACCGGCCCTAGAGTCCACCCAGCTGCCTATTAGATGGGTACTGGGGGTTCTTTCCCCGGCGTAAAGTGGCCAGGACGTGAAGCTGACCATTCGCTTCCAGTTAGTATATAGGTAAAAAATGGTGGAGCCATACCTCCACTCTCCCACACATCTTTATAGAATAATGCTTAATTAATTAAGCACAGGGACAAATTTTCATGATATGAGACAGACTTCTGAAGAACATATGAAACTGCATAAGGAATCTAATTCATGAATACTGTATACTTTATAAAGATTTCAAATGTTTCGCAATGAGACATGCTTTATTCAGTGTTAAAACACGATCTCCTGTCTTCTCCTCATCAAGGAACTTTATTCGTTTATTCGGAGTTCATTTAACGATGCTGTTAGCAAATAGCTTCAAATAAATGCAAGAAAGTGAATGACGAATTCGAAAGGATTTGGAAGGGGGCGGTCATTGTGTAACTTAAGGGACTAAGAAAATATCTCCCTGAGGTGTCTCGGGAAAGCCACGGAGAATCTCACACGTGGTAGTAAGTGGCCCAGTTGCGCTTAGTGACTTTGTCGTCCAGTGAGGTAATTAGCTAGTAAAGTTCCGCTGCTATGGGTTGTAAGGAGTAGAAATTGTGTGGGGAAAGCTCTACTTAGAAAACACAATTCTCCCTTGAAGCTGTCAATATTAAGGAACTTAGCGCCGGTTCATTAAACACATGGTCACATTCCTTCATGTAAAATAAAAGTAGAGCTCTCCCAGTAAGAGGCCGTGGAGGCCCATAGGGTTGTGAGACGTCGAGGCTCCCACATTTTCTAGAAAATGGGCTCACAGATGGCGGTGAGGTTGTCAGCCTTACATGCTGGCCGCCCTTTGCCCCAAGAAGGTAACTGTTGTATTAACCGTGAATAATATAAAAGATCAGGGTAAGACGATTCTCATTTCAGTACACGCATGCGTTGTGCACGTAACATATACATTCAGGAGTATTCGTTTCTGGAATATAACACCACGTAATCCAATAAGAGTTCACTGACGTTTCGGCGGAACTTGCTGCCTCCTTCTTTCCAGAGGAAAAGTAAACCAACCATTTGTTACTTGTTTCCTGTATGCTTTGCTTACACTCCGAACATAAGGATAGAGGAGACATGTTTTTCAGCAATGTCTGTATATTAGCCACCTCTGTGTGGACCCATATCAAGCATATATAATGTCTTGGGAAGTGGAATATAACAAGTAATGGTTGATTTTCCTGATATTAAGGGATGAAACCGTTTGAAGATTATTGAGAATAGAGTTCTGAAGAGAATATCCGGGACTTAAGTAAGAGGAAATGACAGGATGATTAAAACGCTGGAAAACGAAGTTCTTCATAATTTTCACTGTTCACTAATTATTATTATGAAAAACAACTCAAGGATAATGAAAATGGCGGAGCATATAGCAAGCACGAGATAGATGAGAAATAAACACAAAATTTCTGTCGCATAATTGTAACAAAAGACTACTCGGAAAACCCATAAATACCTCGAAGGATATTCTAGAAAAAATCTGAACGTAACAGTGTGAACTAGAATTATTTGACCCAGGACCAGTGACGGGCTCTTGTGAACAAGATACTGAATATTCAGATACCTTAAAAGACAAAAAATTTACTGACTAATCGAGAATATCTCCGCTGTATAAAGTTAATTAGTTTGTTTGTTTGTTAGATGGTTAGTTGGCCAGGTTCATCCACTGTCGAGATGTAGCTGCTACAATCTCCTTTCATGTTACAGTTACTATTTCGTAAAGGGACATAGGGTTATTGTACCACATAAACGGATGTGCTTCACAAGTAGTTTTTCTAAGCAGTGAAATTATATGTGTACGTTAATAAAACCAGTAATAACACCAGCTAAGTACTGGAGCGCGCTATGTCCATCAACAACAATTTTCGTGAAAACTGGGTTTGAAGTCAGGCAACATTCCGTAGTTCAAATGTGACTTACACCAAAACACATTCAGAAATATCACATTTGTAACTGAGGTGAACTTTCCGAAGTATTTGAAGTAAAGTTCTCCCTTGTTTAACTAATTAAGCACTATGCCATGAAGACGTATATGGGAATGGTTTAGGTCCACGTTCTCATGATGTTGGGTACTAGTTTGATGTGAGTGTTTAGCTTCACGTTCCGACTGATTTACGCCAGGGAGTTCAAGCCACGTTACCCATTGTATAGGAGGCTGGGTGGGCCCCAGAACCAGACTGGACGACATGGAGAAAAGATAATTCTTGACCCTACCGGGACTTAAACTCCGAACCTTCTGTAGTGCAATATAACACGAACAATGAAATAAGTGTATTTTTTTTCTCTTTTCGTCAGAAAGCATAGGGACAATTCTCCAGTATTTAAGGGACAGATATGTCTCTGCAATTCGCTAGGGACCTCCTTGTCCCGCCTTCCCCTACACCCATCTCCCCTCCTCCCATCCCTTGGTGACTGGTGCCGGGAGATTACAGATTTCTTTTTCTTCTTCTCATTCCTCACCTTCTGTAACTTTGCTTATATTCTAACTTCGCTGGTTCTTACTGTGTACGTTCTGTGGCCATAAAGAAGAGAACGGAACTCAGAGGGAATTCGAAACAAGAGGAAAGTTTTGTTAATGGTGGGGAAGGGGGTAAATTTAAAGAAATGTCGAATCTTCTTCATTATTAAGACGGCGAAGGACAATGGATATAGCGAGAGAAGGAAAATTAAAAGAGAGAGGAAGAAAAAGCGAGAGAAAGAAAAATTCAATGCTGATGTTATAATGGATAATATTTTAATATTAATGGATAGAGTAGAAGCGCAATTTGAAATTGAAATTAAGACCTGGATATGTTCGATGGGCGATAAGGGGTAATGTAAGAATATTTCTTCACTTCTTTATTTTTATACGTATTCTTTTTCGCAATTCTTGGGAAAGTTTATGTAAAATGGCAAGGTATTGAATACTTGACGATATATTTAATTTCGAAAGTTTTTAGGCACTTTCTCGTGGCTCGTTTATTGTCTACCATCTGGCGAGGCACGTACATTGGATGTTATTCCTTCTCCATCTAGATCCCTGGATAATACGTACATTACTGCGTGAACACTCAAACAAGAAACTAATATCTGATCTCGGTTCTGACTTCGATTACCGTCTTCTATGACCTGATTGCGTATGATCAACCAGAAGTTCACTGACGTTTCGAAGGAACGTAAAACCTCCTTCTTCAGGGTCGATGCATAAGACAAGAAAACAATGCGCAAGAGCTCTCCTTGCTTTTTCTTTCGTGCACGTTAATTTTGGTTTGTGACGCCTTGTAGTTTGACAGAGAGGGAATTGCATTAAAGAGGAACCTAATCTACCATGAAGATGGAAACAGCAGAATCCTATAACCTACTAAACTGCACTGAGTTACGTTCCAGAAGACAGTTATCATCGGTGTTTAGAATATTATGATTTTGGAGTAACTTAATTTCTCCCGAGGGTAAAGCAGTCGGGGCGTGAAGCTGACCACTCACTTCCAAATAGTGCCGAGGTCAAGAAAATGTGGATATGTACATCCACTCCCCCAATACACCTTAATGGCGTAATGCTTATTTAGTTAAGTGCAGGGACAACTTTACCTTTACTTTACCTACTTTCAAAGCAGAAATTTTTCCGCTATATTATTTTCATTATTACTGAAATTGTTTAGCTTCTCTTACGACATAAACATTTTCAGATTCCTATATTTTCGAAGTTAATTATGGCTCCCTCTTTTCTTCCAGGCTCTCAGCAAACCAGCTTATGATAAGCCTTAAAGGTGTGTTTTAATAATGCACAAAAATAATAATTAATTCCGCAGATATTTTAATATTTAATGTAATTCTAGGGAACGAAGATCAATTTCGACCACACTGCCATCTTACTTGCGTTCTGACAACCAAAGCCCCTAAGGTTACCCACAATGCTTTGCACATAATTGTGCATGGCTGCCTTCGTTTTATAACAATTTAATATGCTCTGGTGTAAAAAGCATACCATATAAAATTCCCTTGATTCTGTCTCCTGCCTTTCCGGAAATATGAATTAATAATCAGCCATTCTAGCATAAGAATTGTTCTCCAAGAAAATTCAAGATCTCTTTGAAAGCTGCGGTGAGGCTACTCTTGCAGTTGGGAAGATTGTGAAATAGAAATGAAAAATTCATCACCCCTGTAATTGATCCCCGGTGCCTTTCTTAACGTTATAAAAATGCAGTTTTTGCAAGGTGTTTTCAGGATTAGTGTTCTAGAGTTCTATATACTACAGGAGCGTGAAAATTTATATACGGCACTAACAAATCAAAATTGAACCCAAAGAAAAGTCAGGAGCAGACTAAATTGAGTTCAGACTCAAACCTGGTATCGAGAAATATAAAGATTAAATTATAGAGAAAGGTGGGGCACGCGGCTGAAGCACTATGCTACAAGCCGGAAGGTCGCTGGTTCGAGTGCCGATGAGGTGCATTTTTCAATTGATCTAATCTTTCCAGCCGCACTATGGCCTTGGGGTCGCCTCAGCCTCTAACAGAAATGAGTACCGCGAATCTTCTTAGGAGTAAAGGGTGGCCGGAGAGTAAGGCTAACAATCTTACCGCCATCTGTGAGCCGATTGTCTAGATAACGTGGAAGCCTCGACGTCTCACAGCCCTGTGGGCCTCTATGGCCTGTTACAGGGATAGCTCTACGTTTTACCTTTGTAATTTGGCACGTACTTTGCATGAGTGTGGAACTTGGTGGTCCTCTAGCACATTTTCTAGACAATCGGTTCACACATGGCGGTAAGGTTGTCAGCCTTATACTCCGGCCGCCCTTTACCCCTCAGGAAGATTCCTGGTACTCATTTCTGTTAGAGGCTTAGTCGAACCCAGGGCCACAGAGCGTCTGGAAGGATAAGGTGAATTCAAATATCCAATTACTTCATTAGGAATCGAACTCGTAACCATCCGGCTTGTAGCATAGTGCCTCAACGAACTAGGCTACAGGGTGCCCCTAAGTTAATTAACTAAGAAATGAGCCATAAAGAGGAATGAGAAACTGAGAGATAGATCCAACATCCTTGACCTCGGTACAAAATGGAGGTGAATGGTCAGCTTCGAGCTCACGCCTCTGTACCAAGAGGATTTTTTTTGCTCTTTCAGGGAATCGAACCCAGATAAAGTAAGAAGAGAAACTTTTGACAAACTAAATTAAACAAAGGTGACGTCATTACACCGAGCACAGACGTTCTGGGATAAAGTATTCAAATGAAATATCCAACGAATCTTTTGTAGAAACTGCTGACCCTCGCGTACCCGACACAAAGGGCACTGAAAGACAGAGGAAACAGACAAAGGGGCAGAAGTAACGAAAATAAAAAGCACTCAGCAAAGTTAAAAGTTTGGATGGATAGGAGAGGAAAACGATGGAAGGAATATGAGGAAAGGAGAGACGAAGACAAAGACACACGCGAGAGATACCCCGAAAGCGATTTTATTGCTACTTGGTTCCCCTTCCCCCCCTCTGATGCCCTGCTTTCTCACCCCTCATGTTCCTTCTTATTCCTAAAACCCTATAGAGCTCATTTGGACCTCCCGAAGGCCAAAAAATTGGAAAAAAATCGTCCTCGAATTGGTAAGATGATTTCGAATTTCAGCAAGGAACAGTCCCTGAGGACGGTTTGAAGGGTGACTGCGGGGAGGAGCGGGGAGGGAAACCCACCAGGGACAGCACTGCGCGCGCTATATTGGTTCGCATGCTGCGTTCACAGTTCCGCAACTGTTAATATTAAATAATTCTCAATCAACTGTTTTTGTTCCCGCGACACACACACCTACTGATTACGGAATTACTAATGTTATACTTCTAAAGTTCAATGCATTCACAAGCATTTCATACGTTTACATGGAAAAGCGTTGCATTCAACTGGATATGTCCTTCTCTATACATGAAAAAAAAAAAATTAAACGTGAAATTTAGGGCTGAAATTTCACACAGTTTTGGGTTCCACCTAATTGTCGAGGGTTAATGGTTTGTGTATCGTGTCTATCGTGTGGGCACCGATAATATTTTTATGTGGATACTTTTAGTTACACCGTATAAAATAGACAGATTTCGATTTACAATTAATGCGTGATATCGACGGAAAATAATGTTAAACGTCGGCCACGACACATCAACCGATAACATGTACGACTATAGTCCATTCGCGGAGACGAGACAGTTAGCGTAAACAAAGCAAGCCCCGCGTCGCCACAGCTGACAGCAAGGAGTGGACAAAGCGCGCAGTTACTTCAGTGTACTCACTGCATTCGGACGCACGTTAACCTGCATTCAGATTGAAGAGTGAACTTTGGACGCCCCTGCAATGGTACACCCATCACGTGATCGTTGCATGATTTCATTCAAAGAGCGAAGGAGATACCGCGTGCATTTGTTTACGAGGACTCTCTCGTCTCCGCGAATGGACTATAGTCTGAACTATGATGAAACGCATGAGCAGTTGATAGCACGAAGGCTCATACAGCAATTCATGAGCTTTACTGTTAAATTCTCAATAGATCTTACACTAGATTTTGTTATTGCACCTCTATTTATTACGTATTTATCCATTTTAATTAGCTAAGCACAGGGACAGCTTTATCTTTACCTGTATATATTCCTCAAAGAAATACATTTTGAACAAAATCAGTTTAGACATCTAAACATAAACTCTGCATAGATTTGCACTGAGCCTGAATGCATTTTTTAATTCAACAATTTAGAAATATTAGCAAAAAAACACTTCAATGCTCCTTCAATGCACTGCAACATGATTCAAATAACATAATATTTATAGTGTAAATAACAGACTTGGCAGCCGTTGCCAGGAAACGGCTAGTGGAGACTGTAATAGACTGACGACACTAGTCTGTGTCTGTGTGTCAGTGATCTATATAGTGTAGTCCCGAGTCGTGAGTGTGTAAGTGGTCAATATTTCGCTTAGTGGAGTGTGGAGTCCAACTGGGTCCACTCGGCACGGCGGCCACTGATTGGCTTACTGTACCTGCCCCGGGTAATTATGCTGATGGAGAATCTTGTGGAATGAAGATTGGCAGGGGAAACCGAAATACTCGGAGAAAACCCGCCCCAGCTCCACTTTGTCCACCACAAATCCCACTTGACCAGACTCGGGATCAAACCTGGGCCGCCGCGGTGGGAAGCCAGCGACTAACCGCTCGAGCTATGGTGCAGCCTAAGTGGTCAATAAATCGAGTAACCAACCCAAACCACGTCTGTAGTCACTCTAACACGTGACAGTAATATAAATGCTTCCGTCTTCACGTTCTACCATTAAATCAAGCAAGAAAGTAGAAAGAGGAGGCAAGTTTTCTTGATTGGTTTACTCTTCGACCCTGAAGATGGAGGTCATATGTTCCTCCGAAAAATCATACCCGGCCGGTTGTTAATGCGAAGTGATCTGTATAAAGTTTCGTCGTGTTAGTTATGGCTAGTTGCAACTTAAAACTAACGGCAAATGCAACATGCGTAGAGATTATAAAGGCAGGAATTGAATCAAGGACTTTATGAGCTACGAAGCTCGTTTCACTCATAATACTGACTCTCTAAATTTAATTTCTAGCTCCAAAAGTAAGTTTATAATTGAAGTACATGTTAGTGACAATTGTTATGACGTAATTTCCGGAAATAATCCTGCACAAGTGTACAGCTTAACCCTTCTCGGTGCCAACATGTGGAAGCGTACATTATGAAGCTCAACTCTGGTGTTTCTAAGGAACTTAGTTTTCTGAGGTATTCCAGTAATGTATGCTCATACTGCGCTGCAGTACAGGGGTGGGAAAGGTGATGTAAATCCCTGCTGAATTAACCATAGAAATACCATCTCTAAATCTTTCAGTGCCAAGCCGCGATTTCATATCGCCATATGTGCTCTATTTACATTCGTAAATAATATGTATGAAAACTCCATAATAACTTCAAATGTGGAAAACAATTCGCCAATTGACTTTGTAGTGCAGATAAAATGCCAATAGATGTCACATGCTGTCAGGTACAACTGTATTTGTATAGGTCGCAATTATCGACATTCGGCATTTGTGGTACTAATCTAAGCAAACTCTATACAGGATTTGTGTACAAGACTTTCGTTTCTGAGGTCCTGAGTCAGGATTCGAAGTAGGCGCCCATAACTTAAAAAGAATGAAAAGAGAAAGGGAAAGAGAGAGGGACAAAAATGGAGATGATATAAAGAGATAAGGAGAGGAAGGAAGGAAAGGGAGATGAAACAAGGAATAGTGAATAAATTTGTTTATTTGTATCTGAGGTTCTCACAGAGGTTGTTATGAAGAGTTTTAACTCGCAGGATATAACACCGTGTATAACAGTGA
>NW_019720570.1:810628-819631 GCF_002891405.2 Cryptotermes secundus
TTCATGAAAGTCTGCCATTTTTTCCTTTTCTAAGTAAAAAGATGGTAGTAAGCAGTCTTCTGGGATTTGGCACCGTGTATATGTGGTGTTAACCGACGTTTCGGAGGAACATATCGTCTCCATCTTCAGGGTAGAAGAAAAAATATAAGAAATTTGCAAGCGAAGAGACCGTGAGAACCCTGAAGATGGAGGCGATAGGTTCCTACGAAACGTCGGTTAACACCACATATACACGGTGCCAAATCCCAGAAGATTGCTTTCTTCATAGTCACCGCCGTGAAAGCCTCAAATCTTACAAAACGATGGTAGTCCACGGCTTCATTTCTTTATACTCGAAGAATACGTTAACATCAGCCTACGTCCATGTAGTCATTCCATTTGGACTCTTCTTACGAGGTTTTAAGACTCTTTATGTATTCATAAGGGCCTAATCTTCTGCTGAGGCCGTCTTCTCAACGCATCCCTGCACTAAATTACCGGTTTCCAGAGGGTGGGGTGCCCTCTTTGGTGGGAACAAACATTCGTGTACTTATAAATTCTTCAGAATTAATGCTTTTTGGATGTTGTCCATCTTCCGGTATTCTAAAAAATCACCAGAGAACACGTTTCGGTAACTCGTCTTGTTTCCATTCTCAGGTGAAGGGGGACACACACATACTCTGCTGGGTAAGATCTTTTTTTATTGTTAGTGGGTGGGACTAAGTCCCTTCTACTGCGGCCACTTCTGGCCTATTGTACCAACCCCAGATGATTGGTGAGGGTGATTGTGGAGCAATTGGTGGAATGAAGAATGGCAGGTGAAACCGAAGTACTCGGAGAAAACCTGCCCCAGCGCCAATTTGTCCACCACAAATCCCACTTGAACAGACCCGAGATCGAACCCGGGCCGCCGCGGTGGGAAGCTAGCGACTAACCGCTTGAGCTATGGCGCGGCGTAAACTTTTTGGTAAGATAGAAACAGTCAGCATCAATCATTGGACCTAGAATCCGGTCTTGCGCTTCTGGGTCCAAGGATTGAGGCTAGCTATTTCTAATGAACCTAACAGAACAGGTGTCTCACCTCTCACCTCAGAATGGAAATAGAACCAGATCTTGAAATGTCGTGTTTTCTAGTGTTCTTTTAGAATACCGGAAGGTACATGAAGTCCAAAAACCCAGTAATTCCGAGTGTTATAAACCATCGTCAGAAGCCCTTAGAACTTACTTGGAAAATGTTGATAAACAGTATATAGTTAACGGATAAATTATAAAATTGTGTTGATTTTGAAAATGAAAAACTAAGGAAAATCCTATATATACTCACAAAATTATGAGAGGAAGCGGGTTAAAATAGTTTCTAAGTTGAGGGAAGTGACATTAAACAAATTATGGAAACCACCGACCTACATTTCATTTATGGAATTGAACTGAATTACCTTAATGATTAATAAAGAAACCTAAGATTTGACACTTTCGAGGTGATTATAGTTAAACTTATGTTCTTATAGTATATGACGCCATACAATTTTGAAGATTTCTTTTTATGATGGCTCTTCCAGCCCATTCAGGGCCCAGGCCCCTTATTCAGTTCCGTAATCATTTTTCACAGACGGTAGGACTCCTTGGGTGAATGATCAGCCCATCTCAAGGCATCTACCTAAACACAGGGCAACATAAATACAGAATAAACGTATACACACACAAAGCATCCATGCCCTGAGTGGGATTCGAACATACGATCCCAGCGTCCGAGATACCGAAGACAGTTCATGCGTTAGACCACTCGGCTACCGTGAAGGTACCTACATTATAAAGGAACTTACTGCCTCTATTTTAATGGTAGAAAATTAAACTGAAGATTGAGGTACAATACGGTACCATAACCCAGAATACAATCTTAACAAAGAAACATAAAGTATATTTCGTAATGAGAACAGTAGACGGGCGCATGCGTCCATGCATAATTTACACCCCTAGACACATCATGTGCAGGGGGTGTGATAGTGATAAAAAGGAAAGGAAACTTTAGGGGCAGGATGAGAGTTTGAGAGTTCGAGGGTAAGGGAAGAGCTGTGGCAAAGAGTCTGGTCTGTTGAAGAAAGTCGTCTTCTGGGTTTAGGCGCCGTGTATTCTTCGTTTTGGCCGACGTTTCGGAGGAACGTATCGCCTCCATCTTCAGAGCAGGTGAATGGCTTGGAATGCAGAGAGCAGTAGCAGTAGTCGGCCAAAACGAAGGATACATGGCGCCTAAACCCAGAAGACGACTTTCTTCATAGTCATCGCCGTGAAAACCTCGAAACTTACGATCTGGTTTGTTATTTACGTGTGTATGACTTGCGGCCAGGAGGAGCCACAAAGGGCGAGTCATGATTACCGCGTGTGACGTAAAAGACAGGTTGGCAGCAATAGAGAAGGGTTAGCTCGGGATTCCAAGATATTTTGACCAGCACCTTTCGGGCACCCCCCCCCCATGCGGGATTTAGAAGAGTGACGAAATCCTCGCGTCTGTGAGACTTATCTATGAATTCCAGTACCGACCTTCCGTATGAGGGTGATCATTGGCGACTTACGCAGACCTAGGTCCGAGGCGTTAAGAAACTGTCGGGCCCTCATAATATTAAAGGTAAAAAGTAACGCTGTACCTGTATTCAATTAATTAATCACCACGCCATGAAGACGTATGGGGGAGCGAAGGTGTAACTCCACTACATTTGGCCTCTGTACTAGACGGCACGCGGTAGCGTAGTTGTTTGAGGCACTATGTTACAAGCCAGAAGGTCGCGGGTTAGATTCCCGATGAGGCACTATGGCACTGTGGCCGTGGGGTAGACTCAGCCTCTAAGAGAAATGAGTACCAGTAATCTTCCTGAGGTTGTAAAGGGCGGCCGGCGGGTAAGGCTGACAACCTCACCGCCATCTGTGAGCCTTTTGTCTAGAGAAAATGTGGGGGCCTCAACGTCTCACAGCCCTATGGACCTTCATGGCCCGTTACAAGAATAGTTTTACCTTTTTACCTGGAGGTGACTGGTCATCTTCACGCACCTGCCACTTTACCCCAGGGAAACTTCCTCAGGTAACCAATGCATAGGAAACTGGATGGGCCCCAGAGGCGGTTTGGATTTTATGGAGAAGACAAAGATCTTGCCCCTGCCGAGAGCCGTACCCCGGCCGTCCAGCCTGTAGCCCGTCACTATGCCGACTGAGCTATCCTGGCACTTGAATACACTAAATGGATTTAACTAGAATAACGACTTGGCTCAGGAAATTAGTGATGTGCTAATGGGTACGAAGTCCCGTGTTAAATAAAACAGGTTATTTCTGAAGTAGCTGAGCAACTATTAGCTTCTCAGCGATTCATTTTGTAGAGTTATTGACACAGAACTATTTTCTCCTACAATGAATGAAACAACTGGCTGAGATGTCATGGCTGAAGTGACTCTTATAAATAAAACATACCACTTTTGAATTTCTCAACGCTGGGTATACAGATATATTGTCCTACAGTTTGTGAATTCCTGATAGGAAGGTACCAGCATTTCGGAGGAAGAATATTTACGGGGCACGCGGTAGCGTAGTTGGTTGAGGGGCTATGCTACAAGTCGGAAGGTCCCGGCTTCAAGACCAGGTGAGGTTATTGGATTTTTTTTTCAGTTGACCTATTCCTTCCAGCCGCACTAGGCCCTGGGGGTTTACTCAGCCTCTAACAGAAATGAGTACCAGGAAATAACTAAATAATTTTCTTGGGGAGTAAAACGCAGCCGGCGGGGAAGGCTGACAACCTGACCGCCATCTTTGATCCGACTGTCTAGAAAATGTGGGACCCTTAACGTCTCACAACCCTATGGGCCTTCACGATCTGGTACAGCGATAGCTTTACTTTTTTACTGAGTTATTTACTTTCCACAGTAATTACTGATTTTCGGTCTTCGCGGTGGTTTACTGTCGATATTAATCAAATGCGTATTTACACTGTATTTATGATGTTTCGGAGGCAAATACCACATCTATTTTCAATGTCGAAATATGTAGGACGGGTGAAGTGTGTATATCTTTATGTAAAGGAAAGGTAAAAGGTAAAGTTATCCCTGCAACAGGAGGTGAAGGCCCATAGGGTTGTGAGACGTCGAGGCTCCCACATTTTCTCTAGACAATCGGCTCACAGATGGCCGAGAGGTTGTCAGCTTTAAGAGCCGGCCGCCCTTTACCCACAGGAAGATTCCTGGTACTCATTTCTGTTAGAGACTGAGTCGACCCCAGGGCCCTAGTGCGGCTGGAAGAATTACGTCAACTGAAAAATCCAATGATTTCATCGAAATTCGAACCCAAGACCTTCCGGCTTGTAGCATAGTGCCTCAATGAACTATGCTACCGCGTAGCCCAAATGTATACACACATATATATATACATTTTTTGACACATCCACGAAGGAAATCCAGGGCTGTTTTTGTGCACGCATTAGCCATTAAAAGGGCCGTTTCTTCCACAACATTCTAGTCTATTGTCCCTACAGACTCCCCACATATCTCCGACCAATCGTTCTTTCGAAACATAAGCCTGTACATAGACACAATCTCACTCAACTTTCAAATTACAGGATGGAAGATGGAAGCAGAAAATACCTTTGAAACGTCGGACACAATGGCCAGATCCGCGATATGTAACGTAATAGCAACTTCACAGTAATATAATTAGTGTATATACAAAGTTAACAAACATCTCTAGAATAATGAAAACAAAAAATATTTAATGTGGATCCCAAGGGAAGGAAAGGCGATAAACCACATTCAATTCGCTCGGCGGCNGTTTCTAAACCTATTACACACCAGCGTAAAATCCGTTGCAATAGATACCGCGGCAATTTCAGGTGAGGTTACTTTTATCTTCTCTTACCATACATGGCTTCTCTCTCTCTCTCTCTTCCTTTGACAATGATACGTTCCGGTATCCAATGTGGCCGATAATCTTCTTTTCCAAGCTCCCTAGTCCATGGGATTCTCAACGGGAATATAATACTTCATTTATCCTTCAGAAAGAGACTTCTTCCTATTTTTTGTAATGTCATGTGCATTGTTCATGGTCTGCTGTTGCTATTTACTCCCCCCTACGTCCCTTTGCAGCCGCCTTTTGTTAAGGGCTCACGTGTTCCTATCTGCGGGGCACAGCGCAGCAGGCAGTATACGCACAGGGGCTTCAACGTATGCTCAGCGTCCGGTGGGTTCTGAGAAGAGGAACTTGTCACAACTGTGAAATTGCAACGAAATATACTACAAACATCACTAAAAACTGATAACACACAGACGCAACAGATCTTCCTATTAACGAATCAGTCGACAAGGGGCCGTCCTCCAGCTTCGGGGTTGGGCGTGGGGCTAACAACTTCTCACCGTAAAAAATAAGCTTGTTATAAGATGTACACAAAGCCTCGGACCCCTGGTACAATAGGCCAGAAGTGGCCGCAGTACAAGAGACATAGTCCCACCCCATTAGCAATAAAAAAAAGCCTCGAACCTCAAAGGTGGGCAGGGCATGTAGTACGAATGGGGAAGAAGAGGAATGCGTATAGGATATTGGTGGGAAAGCTAGAAGGAAAGAGACCACTGGGAAGACCAAGGCGTAGGTGGGTGGACAATGTTAAAATGGATCTTAGAGAGATACGGTGAGATGGTATGGTCTGGGCTGATCTGGCTCAGGACGGGGACCAGTGGAGGGCTCTTGTGAACACTGTATTGAACATTCGGGTTCCATAAAATGATGGGAAATCCTCGAGTAGCTGCAGAATTGGCGGTTCCTCAAGAAGGGCTCAGTTCCACGAGTGAGTGAGTAAGTAAGTAAGTAAGTAAGGAGTCAGTCGGTGCAGCGAGAAGCTACCAGCTGGCCGGATGAAGGTTCGATTACCGGTAGGGATAAGAGATTTATCTCTTCCCCACGTCCAGACCGGCTCTGGGGCTCACAGCCTCTTATCCAATGGGTACCGCGGTCACTTTCTTCGGGGGTAAAGCGGCAGGGGCTTGAAGCTGACCATTCACCTACAACTAGTGCCGAGGTCAAGAAAATGTGGATCTATACATCCACTCCCCCTTACGCCTTCATGGAGTAGTGCTTAATTAGTTAAGCACAGGGACAACTTCTCTTTGCCTGACGGTATAAACAGCAGCGTCCGCCATGTTACATGTTTACATCCGTCGATGGGGCCACTTTGGATGCACAGATGCATATTCCTGCGTTTTCACTGGCATGAAGCTTACATATCCTTCAGGAATGAAATCACGTGATGGCTACCGTGTCACCTAAGGGCGGGCTGTAATTTGAATCTGCCAATATCGAAACACCCCGATCACAGTGGCCACGCCGTCTGAGGTACGAACTGTCTTGGCCGCTCGAACGCTGGGATCGTGGGTTCGAATTCCACCCGCGGCATTGATGTCAGTCAGCGTATATTCTATTTTTGTGTTGTCCTGTGTAGGTAGTGACCCTGCGTCGGACTGATCCCCCGTCCAAGTCCTACCGACTGTCTGAAATTAAGAAACTGAAATGAAACGAAGCGTTTCACGGATGCCCTGTGCTCCAAGTGAGAGCAACAGGAATAGATAGATAGACAGATAGACAGGGAGGCAGACAGACAGACGGATGGATCTATAGATAGACAGATAGACAGACAGATAGAAAGGGAGGGAGGCAGGCAGGCAGACAGATAGATAGAGAGATAGATAGATAGACAGGGAGGCAGGAAGACAGACAGACAGATGGATGTATCTATAGATAGACAGATAGACAGAAAGACACACAGATAGATAGGCAGGGAGGCAGGCAGACAGATGGATGGGTCTATAGATAGACAGATAGACAGACAGTCAGATAGATAGATAGATAGATAGATAGGCAGGGAGGCAGGCAGGCAGACAGATGAATGGGTCTATAGATAGACAGATAGACAGACAGACAGATAGATAGATAGATAGATAGATAGATAGATAGATATACAGAATACGATAACACAGCACTGAAGCCATATCTGCAGTTATAAATTCACTAACAGAACAGAATGTTTGAGAAGCTGGTAGTTATTCATCTGGTCATTAAATTCCATGTCTGTT
Source organism: Cryptotermes secundus (assembly GCF_002891405.2). Taxonomy (NCBI): domain Eukaryota; kingdom Metazoa; phylum Arthropoda; class Insecta; order Blattodea; family Kalotermitidae; genus Cryptotermes; species Cryptotermes secundus. Next base: position 817,702 of record NW_019720570.1, read on the forward strand.
TTGCAACCCCAAAGTTTACTGTAATGTTGGTAACACAAGAGGCTTCTGCTGGTTCTATTCCAAGCCAGATTAAGCCACTCAATATCCTCTCTTATCCTGCTCTTTATTAATTAATCACCATCCCATGCAAGCGTACGGAGGAGTGGAATTATAGCTCCATATATTATTAACCTCACCACTTGTTGGAGGTGAGTGGTCAGCGTCACGCCCCAGCCGTGTTATAACTGAGAGAGCAGATCCGGTTACCCACTAGACATGGGGAGGGGGGGGGTTGTGGGCCCAAGGGCCGGTCTGAAAATTGTCGAGAAGAGAGAAAGCCCCTGTACCGACTGAACTATACCATATTTAGTTTAATTTACCATTAAGTTGCATGTGCTATCAGGATAGCTCAGTTGGTATAGGGATGGGTTGCGAGTTGGACAAAAGGGATATCGCAATTGGATTCTCGGCAGATGAAACCGGACCGGACCTGAGACAGACTCTTTCTTCTGTCCAGTGGGTACCGGATTATTTCCCTGTGGATAAAGCGGCCGGGACATGAAGCTGACCACTCACCTCCATAAGTCACGAGGTTAAGAATATATGGAGCTATAATCTCACTCCCTCTTACATCATCATAGCGCGGTCAAAGTCCGCAGAAACATCCGTGAAACATATAATCCAGTAAATTTGTAGCTACAGTATCGATAGATACGGGGGTCCACTCAGCCTCGTGAGGATAATTGAAGAGCTATTTCAAGGAAATAGCGGCTCCGGTCTAGAAAACTGAGATTAACGGCCGTGGGGATCCGTTGCGCTGATCATGTGACACCCTCTATCCACTGAAGTTGGCACTAATTTCGCCGACAAGCAGCGGTCGCTCGGTCGGTATAGTTCGCTTGCGAACTAGAGCCAAGGAGTTTGTTTTTAGTTTTTTAAACCATCCGACCCAGTATGGACATTATATTCTTACAGCACAAGTTTCACACTACTCCGCACTTCATGTAGACGCACAATATCACACTGAGGATTCAAATCACTAGTTCTTAAACCCAACAGGCTGCAATGACTGCTTCAATTTCTCCATGGGGGTGAATGTTTGCCACCCCCTGAATATAAGGAATATTCCTTGGGTTACAGGGCGGTCGGCGAGTAAGGCTAACAACCTTAGCGCCATCTGTGAACCTACTGTCTAGAAAATGTGGAAGCTTTTATGTACGTCTCTAGATACCCATTTTATACAGTACGTTCAGTCAAGGAGGAAATTTCGCAACACCGCTGACCGGGCCCAATATTCCTCACACATTGCTGCTGTAACTGTAACGGCGCGCGTTTATCAGCGCTAATGACTCATTCTGCTATCAGCAGTTACAGTAGCAATGTGTGAGGAATATTGGGCCTGGTCAGCGGTGTTGCGAAGTTTCCTCATTAACTGAACGCACTGTATAAAATTTGTATTCCAATTTTGATATATTTACAAGAATGGTATTAATTCTAACGAAATGCTGAATATATAAATTGTGTATAAAGTCAGAATACATAAGTAATAGTTGTTATATTGTAATATATGAATTCATATAAAACGCAAATCAGTAGTTTGAGAACAGCAGTTGGTGTATACTGCCTGATGATGGCTTTATAAGCAGAAACATGTAGCGCACTGCCGTACCATTAAGATCACTAAACTCATTATACACAGTAAAATGTGAACGGGATGCTGATGATTGTTGTGTCGAGACGGATAAACAACAAAGAAATAAAAGCCTGTTATAAGCGGCCTCCGTAATCTAGGGGTAACCTCATGACTCAAGGTACGCGGGTTCAAACCCGGCGGAGGTCGTGGAATTTTTAAGGGCATAAAAATTAAGGGAACAAGTCCTCCGGGAGGGACTTTAAGCCGTGGGTCCCGTGTCGTAGATCTACGGCACGTAAAAGATCCTCATGTCTCTAG
>NW_019720570.1:819670-841260 GCF_002891405.2 Cryptotermes secundus
TAAAAAGTTTGTTAGTGTTTTCCTTTTGTTTACAATTTAGTAGCGTAGTTGGTTGAAGCACTACGCTACAAGTCTAAAGGTCGCGGGTTCTATTACCAAATTTCATTGGATTTTTCACTTTACATAAGCATTCTGGCCGCAATATGATCCTGGGTTCGACTCAGCCTCTAACAGATATGAGTAGCAGGAATTTTCTTTAGGCGTAAAGGACGGCCGGCACGTAAGACAGACCTCACCGTCATCTGTGATCCGATTGTCTAGAAACTGCGAGAGCCTCGACGTCTCACAAACCTATGTGCCTCCACAGCCTGTTATAGTTTTACCTTTTTATCAATATTTTATTGAACGAAGGTAGTAAGGGAAGTTTAAAATCCAGCACCAAAGGAGAACAGGGGTGGCGGGTGAAGATACCGTAGACGCCGCCAGGAGGCAGCAAGTTCGAGTAAGACCAGGAACTCTTACCATCTGGCCGGGGGCAGATAGCACTCCCCTGATGGCATCACTTGCATCTCAACTAGCAGCGTCTTAATGTTCTTTTCGTGTTCCTTTTTACGCGTCGATTGGTTCTCCTTTTGCTACTGTATTGCTACTTTCTCTGTCTCCTTTCTCTTCGTCTCAGGGAGGAGTCACCGTTCTCTTCAGCACAGATTTGTCTGTTCCTTCTTACTCCCCCCCCCCCCCCGCCTTNTCATTCCACACCACGTCAAACATTAGCTAGGTAAGATAAGGGAACATTGTGAGTCCTTGCTTGATTAAAATCTTAAAATTTAAAACTGAAATGTAAGCTAGAAACGTATGGAAAAAAAAGCAAAGTTATCCCTGTAACAGGTTGTGGAAGCCCATAAGTTTGTGAGACGTCGAGGCTTCCACGTTTTCTAGACAATCAGCTCACAGATGGAGGTTAGGTTGCCAGCCTCAAGCGCCGGCCGCCCTTTAACCCCAGGAAGATTCCTGGTACTCATTTCTGTTAGAGGCTGAGTCGAACCCAGAGCCATAGTGCGGCTGAAGGATTAGATCAATTGAAAAGAAAATCCTATGACCTCATCTGGAATCGAAACCGCCACATTCTGGCTTGTATCATAGTGCCTCAACCAACCATTCTACCGCGTGCCCCCTTTAATGAAATAAAGTAAACAGAAAACTTGAAAAACGAGCGAGTTATATTAATCTCTTATTGTTATGACTTAGATATCTTCAGTTTCCTGATGTGAACACGAATATTTATTTGTACAGTAACCATACTAAATTAGATTACTTCATTATCGTGTGCAATTGTTTCTTTTATAAACAACAACTATAACAAAGAAACACAACAATATAAATAGAATGATCTGAAAAGACAACTTGGAAAAGTAGCGGCTCCTGGGGGTAAAGCGCGGCCGATGCGTAAGACTGACAACCTCACCGCCATCTGTGAGCCGATTGTCTAGAGAAAATGTAGGAGCCTCGACGTCTCACAAACCTATGGACCTCCACGACCTGTTACAGGGATAGCTTTACCTTTCTCTATTTCAGCATCCTGTTGCAAATCTTTAATAAACGTCTTTGTATATCACAGTCCGTCAATAATGCAACAACTGTTCAGTTTAAATTTATACCTCCATTTGTTAAATGGTGAAATTAGAGGTATAAATTTAAACTGAACAATTGTTGCATTATTCACGGACTGTGATATACAAAGACGTTAAATATGTTTAACTTTTTTTTTTACCATATGAACACTGTACTAAAAACTGATGTCCCATAAACTGTTGGGAATTTCTTGAGTAACTGAGCAAGTTATGGCCCCCCAAGGAAATATCCCCTCAATGAAGTTATTATTTTAGAGAGATTAATATGTTAATATACAAATAATTTCAGTGATACAATATATATTATTAATAATGTACACTTCAGTAGCTTAGACACAATATGATTCCTCTGATGATAAATTTTTGGATATGAAACAAGTTGTTTTTTTTTTCCATAAAATTATACTTTATATATTTCACTTGATTTTTATTGAATTAAGACGCTCACATGCGCTAGAAATAATTATACGTTTCCAGACTATAATTTGTGTAACTGTACAATCTAATACACAGGATATTTGCAGTTGAAAGCCCACTGATATTCCTGCGGTCTTAGGAACAGAGAATGTTTAAAATCTGCGAGTCTATCCAAGAAGACTTATTAGATCACACAGCGGCAAACCACGGCAGGAGAGTCCGGCATTAAGAACACAGAATTACATCTCTAAGCGAGTTATCAAGCAGACCACTTCAGCAGAACTACAGGCATATTTTACCGGTGAAATTGTAAAGTTCAATTTGCATACCGGATAGAAGCAGGAACTAATATACTAACATGGATGGATCTGTCAATAGATTCAGTAGCAACTAAGATGCATATCAGGCACTTCACTTGAAGAGCTGCCTGACCATTCGACAACTGCTGGACGAGTCCGAGGGAACCATGGCTTGATTGAATTAAGTATTTACACTGTCCATTCCGTCTGAATTTGTGATGTGGATGTGCTCATAGCTGAATCCTGTCAGGAATGGGCGGAAAGTCGAGGGCGTAAAGCAGTACAGATTGTGGGTACCGTCATGTGACGCCATAAAATGTAACATCAGGGAAACAATTTCGTAGTATTCATAAACTAACGTTTAAACTGTTAAAGTTTCCATTCAGGTGTGGCAACGTCACGCTTCCGTTTTAGATTGTCACAGCCAGGATATCTCTGTAGGCACAGAGATGGATTGGATGGTCAGGGTTTGATTCCCGGCAGAAGGAAGAAACAGCGTCCAGAATGGCTCTGGGGCGCATCCAGAGTTTTATCTAAAAGATGCTGGAGGATATTTCCCCCGGGTGTAAAAAGGCCGGAACGAAATGCTGACCACTGACCTCCATCTAACATCGAGTTCAGGAATAATGGAGCTATACCTCCAGTCTCCCATACACATATTCATGGAGTGCTGCTTAATTATTTTGTTGTAATGAGAGCTTCAGCTGTCCATTTCACTGTATAGAACACTGTACACTGTACACTGTACACTGTACAGACGAGCAACACGCCATGTTCTCACACGAGTTGCACCGAGATAGAGCTATTTCACTGTACAGTACACGGTACACTGTACAGACGAGCAACTCGCCATGTCCTCACACGAGTTGCACCGAGATAGAGCTATTTCACTGTACAGTACACGGTACACTGTACAGACGAGCAACTCGCCATGTCCTCACACGAGTTGCACCGAGATAGAGCTATTTCACTGTACAGTACACTGTACACTGTACAGACGAGTAACACGCCATGTCGTCACACGAGCTGCAAAGTGCATTGATGCTGACGGTGGAATTTTCGAAAATGTATTATACTAGGTAAACTGTACCAGCTCTGTCACTTGTAACAATAAATACCGGTATTAGAAACAGTACGTAATATCTCTTTCTTATCAACAATTTTGGATCTGTACAGTGAAATAGCTCTATCTCGGAAACCGTTCGGAATAGGACACATGTAGTATATATACAATTTCTAGCTTAGAATTAACGATGCTATGACCTCCCAGGATATTGTCACCTTTCCTCCTGGGACACTCTGTATAATAATTCCGTCGTTTCAGAACGACAGAGGCAAGACGTAAATAAGTAACTAAATACAGCAGAACTTATCAAGTTCCTTTCCTACAAACTGTCACATATTGAGGTTCCTGCACCTAAAAGAATTACAGTCGTTTGTGTTTGTGGAACATTCGGTGCCCCACTTAATTCTGTGCGCTGTTTTCTTTTCTCCTAGCTCGACGTGAAACTAACAAACTCTCCAGGTATTCCTGACCAGTTCGGTACACAAGAGAGTTACATGCCGGCTGATTGCCGCGGGTAGTGGCATACAGTCTCTTGGCAAGCTCTGAAGAAGCTGTGTCGGGGAGCACTCGGTTGTTAAGCAGGTCACGTGTCAGTCGTCTACTGTATATATCAATAAAGAGAAAAAGAAAACAGACGGAATAGAAAAACAGAATAACATAACACCATTACATTGTCTGCGTTTTATATCCGCAGTGAATGCTGAATGAAGTTGCTCCTAATAAGGAAACGAACAGCAAACATGGTGGTCTTCGGAGAAGTTGGATAGTTCCTTCTTCGTGGGGGAGGTTATGATCACGTGATGATTCCAATTACGCTGTGCGGGAATACGGCACATTAATTAGAATGCGGAAGTAGCTGGTAAGCGTAAATGTGATAAATATGTATTACTAAAGACAATGTTAATATTTTAGTAGTTTCTTGCTTCAACACCGAAGACTGGAGAAAAATATATTGCACCGAAACGTCGTTTTTCTTTCAACGGATCTTACGGCGTTATATCTCAGATGATACTACTCTTCTTCTATTAGTTAGTTATATTTCTGATAATTAGTTTTTGAAATTTATCACAAAATTTCCCTCCCCTCCCCCCTTCCACCAACCCCCCCTAAACTCATTTCACGGGTTGTTTCGTGAGATTTTATTTCAAGTACAGTACTAACTTGCTTTGAGACCGCACAATTAATTTTATAATTTTTAGACTTGGTTTCTTTTCTTATCTCCCGTTGTTGATCCTCGACGTTTGGATTATTTATACCCGGACTATAACTCAATACATTTACTCTACGGTACGCCATACGTTCTGCACGCAACTTTAAGGAAACAGAGTCCTATGTACGTATTCTGAATTTCCTACTGGATTATTAACAATACAATTTATGTTGAAAATAATATATAGTAATTTTCTAATGATGACGTAATGGTCTAAGTCACTAACTGAAGATGACGTGTCAGCTTTACCATACTGGATGCAGTTACTCGGCAAGAAAGATTGGTCCCATTTTACTTGTTAACTAATTTCATGAAGCTAATAATTCTTCAGCCGATCACGGTAGCCGAGCGGTCTAGGGAATGTACTGTCTTCGTTCGCTCGAAAGCCGGGATCGTGGGTTCGAATCCCACATAAAGCATGGACTTTTGATGTGTGTATGCGTTTATTCGGTGTTTATGTTGTCCTGTGTTTAAGTAGAGGCCTTGCGACGAGCTGATCACCCGTCTAAGGTGGCCTACAGTCTGTAAAATGATCAATGAAACTGAGAAATCAGCCCTGTGCTCCAAAATGGGAGCGAGATAAAAAAAAGCAGTTGTTCAGCCAATTTACAAATTCAGAGTTTTAAGAAAACCGAAGTTTAATTATCGCGTTCACAGCAGCCCACGAACTGACCATTTTTCTGTACCAAGTAAATCCATCCACACCCCCCCCCCTATCATACTTTTTAAGATACATTTGAATATTATCACCCATCTAGACCTTCCAATTATCTCTTTAGTTCAGACTTTCCAACGAAATTAAATGATATATCAGTCTTCTGTATAAGAGGAGTTACGCTTGTCTCTGTCATACTAGGGCGAGCCCATCCAGAAGTACACAGAGCGTTCATTTCTGACGACACCCCATTCCTCTGGTACACGCATCCCAGGTCTGCCTCAGCTGATCATCACGTGAAGCGGGGCTTCCCCCTGAAGACCTGACCAACCGACACAATAGCAAGGCACGCCGAGCCAAACAATGACACTACAATCACGAGACCAAATCTCATGGGGCGGGNGGGGGGAAGTGAAGGATGTCATGAGCAATGTACATGGGAAGTACAGCCAACTGCATAATATGAATTGCCCTATTTCAGGCAAGTGTCGCGACTGACAGCACAAAGAACACAGAAGAGTTTTGTGGGCTGCAGATGGCTTCCCTGACGTGACTCAAACGTACAAATTAGACTAGTTCAGCGCCATTCTTAGTCTTGTTCACAAAAACTGCGAAAACCTCCCGTCAGCTCCGCCATGTCTCCGTCTGTATGTCCGGAAGGGATTACTCGGCACCCACTGGATGTATTTGCGAGACAATCTATGCTGGCGAGTTGTTACTAAAGTATACTGACTCCATAATTCTAGTTAAAGTTGGTCAAAAAAAAAAAAGGGTAAAAAAAGGTAAAGCTGTCCCTGTGCTTCACTAATTAAGCACTACGCCATGAAGGCCTATGGGCGAGTGGATGTGAAGATCCACAGTTTCTTGACCTCGAACTAGCTGGAAGTTAGTGGTCAGCTTCAATCCCCTGCCTCGTTAGACCCGGTACCCACTGGCTAGGAAGTTGGGTGGACCCAAGAGCCGGTCTGGACGACGTAGAGAAGGGAAAATTGTTGACCGCACGGGGAATGTTAACTCCGACCCTCGGTCTTCCAGCCTGTAGCCAAAAAAAAAAAAAAAAAAGAAAAGCTGTCCCTGTGCTTTACTAATTAAGCGCTAAGCAATGAAGGTGCACGGAGGAGTGGATGTATAGATCTACTTTAAAGGATCAAATGAGTTTTGCGCTGTATCCTCCACTGAGAAGGGCAAGGTGGGGTTGCCATGGGAGCGAAGCAATTGCCACCCCATTCATTAATTTCACAATATTTAAACGTCTAAACAAAGAATGGCGCCTCTCTTATGAAGTGTACGTAAGCACGTTGATATTATATCGATCTTTTACATACTCTTCAGTAGATCTGAATTCAGAAAGCTACTTGATCATGAGTAGCCGGTCACGGTGGCGGCGCGGTCTGAGGCATGAACCGGCTTCTCTGGCTCGAACACTGGGGTCGTGGGTTCGAATCCCACTCGAGGCATGGATGTCGGCGTGTGTTAGTGTTGTTCTGTGTGTAGATAGCGGCCTTGCGACTGACTGATCCCCCATCCAAGGATTCCTACTGACTGTCTTTATGGTTAAAAAGTGAAAGAAAACAACCGAGGACCAATAAAAGGGCTGCAGTGCCATAGACAAGTTCCACCCTTTGCCTGGGCGCCGCTATAATTTACTCGAGGGGGAACCAATTTCCCAAACGGTTATAGGCAGAAGACAGACACACAAATTTACGTCTAAATGGTTTAAAATTAATTTCAATGATCCGCCCTAGAGTACTCAGGATAGAAGTTCACGTTATATAAAAATGATTTACATTTTGGAATTGGGCTTAATTTTTAGCAGATTCACTTCTTTTTTTTTTTCTTCCTATTTCGGTTTTTGGAAAAATGAATGGTGGAGGGGCAGATGCCTGACATGCTCCCCCCCCACTCGAATTACAGTTGGAAAAGATTTAATGATTTACGTTTCTTTTAAGTAGATTTACGTCAGAAAAGTTGATAAAATATCTAAAGAGAATAGAAAATGGGCTCTTTAGAAAGCTGTATCGAATTACAGCCCACTTCCTAAGAAATACTCGTAGATATAAAAAAACTCTGGTTTGAAGAAAGAATCTTATATGTGTACCTTATATGTGTAACGTGTTTCGAGTTCGAATCTTGTTGGTCACGGGTGTAGGTCCAATCCCACTTCTGACACCAGTGTAACGTGTTTAGTCACTGAAGGACGCCGTTCGGATTGTTAATTGGTTTATTTAACAACCTACCAGTCTCGGCTACAATTATAACAACGTTACGGGTTTACACAATTTACAAACCCTATGCATTAATCAATTCACTCTGTCACGATTCACTCGTTACAACTGAACTCGATGACTACTACAATTCACTACAACTCGTAACTCACCGCTGGCTAGATTCCAACTCAACTGTAGGCTGCTGCCTTGAGAACTCACTTCGGCGACTGTGTAGTTCCCTTATATAGTCGCAGTGCCTGCCTGTTACGTAGGAACGCTGTTGCGAGTTGTTTACGGGTACGTAGCAATTGTGGCGTTGCGTGTTACGTCACCGCGGGTGAAGGACGGGGTGTTGACTTGCCTATTACAATAGTAACGACAGCGCTACGATACCGCCACGTACCGCTGGGGGGGGGGTCCTCCATTGCGCACCACGTCACTATATAAATATGGCTCTGCAGCCCTTTTGGACCTCGGAAGCTTTTTGAGTTTCTTAATTTATACACAGTCTGTAGGACACCTTGAACGGGCGATTAGCCCGTCGAAATGCCGCTACCTACACACAGAACAACACAAGCAGAGTAAAGGCACACAGACATCCATGCCTTGAATGGGATTCAAAGCCACGAACCCAGTGTTCGGGAGGGCGAAGACGGTTCATGCCTTAGACCTCATGGCCACTGTGCTCTGTCTTCTAGAATGCTGTGCCGTGCTGTCTGGCAGAAGTTTGTCGACGTATCGGAGGAACGTGCTGCCATTTTTGAAGTCTAAGGAAAGCCACACTAGCAACCAGTAAGCATTTTACTACTCTGCCCGTAAAGATTGAAACAGCAGGTACCTGTCTACCAAGCCAGACGATGTCATATCACACGAAGTAGTAATTTTCAGGTAACGTGTTAAAGTTTCTATTGTCACTACTGTATACATTTTGATTGACGTTTGTGCAGACTGTTGGCTGCATCAGAACTGGTGCGCACAGGCAACGTGACGCGTAGGGAGTAATTGCTAACTCAACCGTCAGAGCGCACCTTTCAGTGGCAGACAAGTGAGGGGGACAACTCCGCTAATGGGCAGTAAGAAATCGACGAATGGTAACAGCTTAAACAGGTCTGAAAATCTTTAGCTTTTCAAAGGCGATTTGTTATGAATTCTGGGCAAGATGTTCACAAAATGAACACGTAACGTAGATGCCTCGTGTCTGTCGAAGAGCAGAGAAGAAGTTTAGGTTATCTTTTGTTACAGGGGGTATACACTAAACTTCGTCTGTAAAATTGAATTATGAGATCTGAAATTCTAACAGAGGGGATATACGAAGAATACTATGATGTCATGTAGTCTGGTAGAAATTTACAGACTTTTCGGAGTCATTCCCCGCCTCCATCGTCAGGATCAACTATAAAGACGATCCTATAAATCAGCAGACCTATATTTTCGCTCAAAGGAAATATTCGTTTGAACAATATCTTTCTGCTGGAAAAGATATGTTTTATGGGAAGGCTGACATGAAATATATCAAAATATCCTACTCACATTGGAATGTTTAGCTTTCAATTAGGCTTCATAATTCAATACACATGTGAACAACTAGACACCATTCTGAAGATGAGTTGAACTACCGAAACAATCTCTCAGAAGCACATTCAATTTGATATGCAGTCCACCAGATTGCAAAGCCATTATCAGCCAACGAATCGCCGGGGCGTAAGGCTGACAACCTCACCGCCGTCTGTGAGCCGATTGTCTAGAAAATGTGGGAGCCTCGACGTCTCACAGCCCTATGGGCTTTGACAGTCTGTTACAGAGCTAGCTTTACCTTTCCTTTTACCGACGGTCAGTCGGCCAGTCTATCTTGATGTGAAGCCCCTATCTGAGGCCCAAGACCAGATTTTTGTTACTGTCAGACAGTTGCAGGTTTATTCATGTGTGGCGCCCTCTCTGATGAGAGGACGGGTCTGTCATAACTCTCGCCAGCGAAGTCATTCTCGGGTCCGAGTCCCGCAGGAATCATGATCATATTTTACTGTCACAATTCGAGACTTCCCCAACCTGGAGTACCAGGTCCCCGTATTTATGTCCCCCAGGAATAAGGTGGCCCAGTTATAAGCCCAGGCATTGTGATTCCTATTCGTCGCCCCCTGCTACTCACTGGGATATGGTGGAGGTATTCGAACCCGCCTCCACGCGGGGATGCCTATCAACAGTTTAACAAAATCTACATAAAAATTCAGTCCGTACCGCACAGGAAACACATTACGTCTCCGCTACAGAGCCCAACCGGTTAATGCTGTTTAGGGAAACAGCCGCTGTTTATTGTGAGAATCATATGGAACATACAGATACACTGTGGGCAGAATATATAGCAATTCAGTCCGTACCTCACAGGAAACACATTACGTCTCCGCTACAGAGACCAACCGGTTAATGCTGTTTAGGGTAACAGTCGTTGTTTATTGTGAGAACCATACGGAGCATACAAATTGCACTCTATGGGCAGAATGCAGAGTTTTGGTATGTTAAAGCAGGTGGTACTGTCGCATAATATTTTGTGGGATATTAACTCCTTAGATAGTATGTTATTTCAGCTAGGGCATAAAATATATTTTGTCAGGAAATATCTACGTCCTTCGGCCTATTTAATCAACCCTAGATCCAATAAAACGTAATTTATATTGATTGAATCGCTTCATCCTTTGGTCCCAATAAAAATTGTAACGAATCAAAATGCTTCTTATGCGTATTCTCTACTGCTGTAAATTTCCCACAAAATGCCAGCGTCAGGAAAATTTCCACGTAGATGAGTACAGAACTAACGACTCGGTCTCACGCCTCTAGGGTTCAGCGATAAATTATATTTTCTTAATGCACTTCGGTTATCTAAGATCAAATATTACAATTAAATGGGCTCAATAAGATACATATTCTCACGTGAATGTGTGTTTATAGACGGGGTTTCGATTGGTGAATGGATCTACTGACCACTTATACACGCGACTCGGAACTATAAGCAATCACAGCGCAACCGCTGCTCCCCACAATTCACAAATCACCACACAACTCGCTAAGACTTTCCAGCCTGCTGTGTCTTCACCAGCCGTTCCCTGACAACGGCTTCTAAGAGTGAATATTTTTCCGCTTCTGTGCTCACGCCGTTGCCCGCAAGTGAAATACCAACTGAACTCATTCAGAATCACAGTCAGAGTTACTTTACGACTGGCGGCTTACCGCCAATCAGTTCGTCTTGGCGACAGTCCCCTTGAGAGCCAGGACCAGAATTTTTGTCTTCCAAGTGAATATTTGCTGTCCTTATGTAACATCCTCTCTGACAAGACGATGGGTCTGTTGTTAACAACTGCTGTTGGGCCTCGCAAACGCAGTCATTCTCAGGTAAGATTCCCGCGGGCATCACGACCATATTTTACTGTCTCAGAGTTGAGACTCCCCCAAACTGGAGGACCAGGTCCCCGTATTTATATCCCCCAGGAACAGGGTGACCAGGTTACGCTCCTCGGCACTGGGTTCCCTTTATGTCGCGCACTATGTCTCTCGGGGCTGTGGTGGAGGTATTCGACCCAACCTCCACACGGGATAACTCAGTGAACTCATTGTTCCAACTGTTCTTGTTATAATATCTCGGCATGAACCACATAGAAAACACCGTTCTTCTATTGTTGCTTTCGTGTCCGTTGCAGCGGGAACGTGTTTACCGAGCCGTTTTCCAGAAATGGTCACTCTTTTCAGAGTCACCGCTTAGCAACGGGTTTATATGTCACAATATCTCACATATCGGCAAACAAGTTCGTGAGCAGAACAATAATACAAATTTAACAAAGAAACCCTTTATTTATATGTATATAACATCTCTCTGCCGTTTGAAGCGTCTCCGTATTCCCAGAACGGAAAACAACCAAAAATATAACCTTAATCGTGCTTCTGACTGGAGAGTTGTGGTGTACTGTGGCTACCATAACACTCTATAGCCAGTGTCACCACCAACACCACACCCCCTCAGCTTCCAGCTTGATAATGACAATAAGGTATACACACAGCTGTTGTTTGCGCGTGTGAACAACGCCACAAGCACTTGCCGGTCCTGCTAACAGTGCTTGCCACTACAGGGTTGATGATATTCCTGTGGAGGGGGGAAGAGAAATGGATCAGGAACACACGATATTTGTAGAAGGGTGACAAAAATGCAATCTATCTATAGAGAAGTTAGGAAATCATCTCGTATCGAAACGAACCCGAAACTTTCGGTAAATTCTCTTTCATTGTTTGGAAAACTATAAGTCTTACAGAAGAATTGCACAAGATATAAAGTGCGTGCCTCATCTTTCTCTACAACTTTCCTCCAAAATATTTTCGTTCTGATGAGAACAGAAATGCATGTAAGTCTTCATCTAAAGCATCCATTATTTATACGTGATTTTAACCAAAATTTGAATGCGTCTACAAAGATTAGTTAAGCTCCACGATATAAAGTGATGCGCTGTAGCGTAGTTGATTGAGGCACTATGCTACAAACAGGTAGGTCGCGGGTTCGAGTCCTTATGAGGTGGATTTTCTTTTTCAGTTGACCTAATCCTTCGAGCCGCACTATGGGGATAAAGGGCGGACAGCGCGTAAGGCTGTGAGCCATTTGTGAGCCGATTGTCTAGAAAATGTTGAAGCCTCGACGTCTCAAAATCCTATGGGCCTCCATGGCCTGTTACAGGGATAGCTTAAAAATATTTTATCAACAGAATAAAAAGGGCTAGTAACTGCGGCTATACCTCTAGGTTCTCTGTCCACCGCACCCTTCAAACTTCCCTTCCATCTTTTGTTTCATCTGCACAAACGTCATCTTTCAGGGCCCGCCTTGTTATTGTGGTGTCTCCTGTTGGTTCGCTTGGTTGTATCTGAAAACCAGTTCATCCTGCCTTTCGGGCGAGCCAATGGGAACGGAACTGCCGTCTTCCATTTCCCCCCTGATTCATATATGACCCGAAATTTTGGCAGCCGATTATTCTGGAATAAGGTGCAGAAAGTGAACACAAATTAAAAAAAAATGAATAGGGAAAAAAAACAAAGGTCTAGACACTAAACCAAAATATGGCCATAGATCCCAGCGCGGCCCGATGCTCTGCCAATTATTGTTTGCCACATGCTTCCGAACTGGTTTAATGCTTTATTTATTTTTCAAACCTGAAGATGGAATCAATATATTACTGCGAAAAGTCGATTGACATTTTTAACTGATTACACGGAATTATATGCGAGTAGACAAAACTCTTCAATCCTTTATTTGTTTTTCACAGTTTTCAATGTTATTTTATACATTTCGTTCAAGCGTTCGTCCGCCTTCCTGGGTGCATCAGTATATGGAGGCGGCAGAGGCTGAGATGTGATGGTCTAAAGGCCTATTCCTCAGTAAGGGATACAATCTGAAGGACTTTCTCATTCCAAACGCCCAAGACCAAGTTCCGAACAAACTTTTGAAGAGGAAACCTCCGCCGATGCTGCCAGACAATTTTAATCAACCCGATGTCTCCCTCCTATTCCTCTTCTCCATCATCATTACAGTAAGGTTCTTCGTAGTTTCTTCTATCGCTTTTTATATTTTCTTTGTGCTTGTCTTTGACGATGGATGCATAACATATTAATTTGCAACCTGCTGTGTGTACTATTTTGATAAACTTCCCTTCATGTACCCCTTCTCTCTCCCCCTTTGACTCCCACTCCAAAACCAAAAAGATAAAATCAAACAGTTGACGAAGAAGAACACGGCAGAAACTTGAGTTATGACTGTGAGTGAATGCCCACTGTAAGAATCAACACAGTGACCATAACACAGTATGAAAACACCGTACACTGACGCTGGGGTCATGTTCCCACAATCGTCATTATGAAGGATCCCACCTTCGGGGATGATGACCGCCTCTGTTGTCTAGGGGTTAGAGTTCCTGACTACAGATCCAGAGGTCCCGGGTTCGATTCTCGGCTCTAACATATGTTCTCAGAAGTAGTGGGTCTGGAACGGGGTCCACTCAGCCTCGTGAGGATAATTGAGGAGCTATTTCAAGGAAATAACGCCTCTGGTCTATAAAACCGAGATTAGCAGCCATAGGGATCCATTGTGCTGGCCACGTGATACCCTCTATCCACTAAAGTTGGCACTAACTTCGCCGACAAGCTGCGGTCGCTCGGTCGGTATAGTTCGCTTGCGGACTACAGGCACTGGAGTTTTTTTACCTTCGGGGATGCAATGACGTGTAATACGGTAGATTAGAAACTCCTAATTACAATGTATTTTTGCAGATTTATGACAGCCAATTCTCTGAAGTTGCATATATTTTTTATAAAACCTGCCATACTCTCGGAAATTTTAATTTACTTATCACCATCATTGATAAACTAAACGGAAAATAAACAACATTTTTCAGTATAAAACTTAGTTTTAAACTGTCCTAAATAAATTTCATGAAGGTTTGTGATAGAAAAGAATATCCAATGAATACAATTTAAAAAATATATATATAATATTATCAACACATCCTATTATAGCATTATGTTTATATTTCTGAAACAAAACTAAGAAATGAGAGAATCCTTTTAATGAAGCACAGTTTTTCATGAGAATAAGACCAGTCATACAATTTTTTTCATATAAATTTGTACCAAAAAAGAAAAACACCTGAAAAAATGACTATCATCAGGGGGTTTGATGTATGGATAATTAATGTAGAGGTCATGAGATGATAAGGAGGCAGGGCTGAGACACTGTAGGGGTTTGTATATGTAAGAATACTGAGTCATGATGTAATTTGGTTTGTATAAATTTATATTCAGATCATTAATGGAGCCCGCTGAGAGAGGAACCGCTGCAAGACGTGCGTGTAGGCGTGCGCGTGGACACACGCTGGGATGACGTTTGGTTCAACATCAAATTTGATTCACCTTTTGTTATACTGCTGTTGAATTAATTTGTAATACTGACCTCTCTCCCTACGTATCAGGAATAATTATAAAACGATATTTTATTACCTAATCACACGTCACGTGTTACTGTGTTATAACTAACCGCTGTTTCTTAAGAATCATAATTGGTTTACATTTTATTCACTAAACAGTTACGGAGAAGTTATGATATTTGTGGTTCGCACGAAATAAGAAGATTACTGCCTTGTGGTAAGTGACGCCGTCTACTCTGTTTCGAAATTAGACTCCTAAAACATTTATTTCAATGATATACGTTGGAACAACCAGATAATCATACCTGATACTGTATTTAATGTGAATCAACAACATGTTGACGAACACCCAGGCTAATGAGCAGCGCTTAGGTCTTAGATAATTTCCATGCTTGAAACTGATGTGACAGGCCGTAGGCTTGGTATGCCCCTCCCAAAATGTATCTCTCTAAATACAAATTTCGGGCGCGACATTTATCACATAGACCGCTGATGATGATGGAGTCGGAAACAGTCTCCGAAACCTTGGGTACTAACGCCTTATTTACATGGCTGTTAGTTCCAGAACGCTTCAATGTAAGGAAAAGGTTATCAACTGGCATCGTCTCCTGGGCGGACTACGAGGATTGGCCCTCATTTCCCCAAGCACAAAGACACAATTACGTGAAAACAAACTCTATGGCCTGTAGTCCGCAAACGAACTTACCGACCGAGCGACCGCCGCTTGTCGGCGAAGTTAATGTCAACTTTAGTAGATAGAGGGTGTTGCGTGTTCAGCGCAACGGATCCTCAAGGTCGTTAATCTCGGTTTTCTAGACAGGAGCTGCATTTCCTTGAAATAGCTACTCATTTACCCTAACGAGGCTGAGTGGACCTCGTTCCAGACCCACTACTTCTCAGAAAATCTGGTAGCGCCGGGAATCGAACTCGGAACCTCTGGATCTGTAGCCAGGAACGACCACTAGACCACAAAGGGGGTCACAGAGACACAATTAGAGAGACAAATGTGCGGAAGTGCCTCTCTCTTAAGCAGTTCTCTGACTAAAACGTTGACAATCCGAACATAAAATAAAACTTAAAAAGATGTTGACAGTTGGAGCACTGAAAATAACTGTTCCCTTATTTTTCGACAAATATTATTTGGAGGTATACTGACGTGTAAATTTCGGTTTAATAATGCAAAATGATGTTCTGTGCAGTCATATTTTGTGAAAATTTGAATGATGCGAATTTGAAACATTACGATATAAAGAAGTACTAATAGAGTGCCACTTTACGTGCAAAGTTTTATATAATGTAAATTCCAAAATAAAAATTGGTAAAAATCACGTGTGCCGGTCACGGCAGCCGAGCGGTCTAAGGCATGTACTGTCTTCGCTCACTTGGAAACTGGGATCGTGGGTTCGAATCCCACTCAGGGCATGGATGTTTAGTTTGTGTGTGTGCGTTCTTCTGTGTTTGTGTGCAGGTAGAAGCCTTGCGACGAGCTGATCACCCGCCCAAGGAGTCCTACCGAATGTGTAAGATCTAGAAAAACCGAAGTGAACGGAGAAGTTCATGGAGGTAGGCCTAGGCCCACTGGGGCTGTAGCGCCAAGGAAAAAAGAAAGAAGAATCACGCGTGTTTCAGAACATTGCGAAAACTTGTCTTGAATTTTCCGAGGTCTTCAGGAACGCATCTTCGCATAAAATGCGAAAACACTGTACAAGCAAAATGTAAACGCAAAGCGATTATGTATTACTTTCATGAAATCTTACTTACGTACATGTTGAGGAAATTGCAGAGAGGTACGAAGAATCTTGTTCGGCTGGTTCATTTCATGGCAGTCAGCAAGTGTTCCTCCTGGCCACTGAGGTTCTGGGTGGAGCATCTAGAATCTTCAAGCCCTGAAGCAAATCAAAACATATTGAATAGTACACATTTCCACGGCCCCAAAGCTGGAAATGTTGTTTTAATTTTAAAAAGTTAAAATTATTTTGACCGTCTTCGGAAGAAAAGATCTTCTCTGTAATAATCGCTTTACAGATTCTATTTTTAGAAGGGATAGCTCAGTTGGTGCAGTGACTAGCGATAGGCTGCACGACCGAGAATTCGGAATTCGATTCCTGGCAGGGTTCAGAAGGGTCCTGGTGCCTGACTATCTTTTATCCTATGGGAACCGGAGACTCCTCCCTGGGATAAAGAGGTAGGGAGGTAGGGACCAATCGCCATCATCTTGAACAGAAGTTAAGAATGCGTGGATGTATACCTCCACTACTTGGTAAGTCTTCATGTCGTGCCGCCTTAATATGGAAATGGGTAACTCTTCTTTCGCCTCTGGCTGGGAGAAGGAATGAAATTAATCAGTAAATATTAACAAAAACATAGAAGAAGTTATAGGAAGAACTAATGGCCTACTTTCGTTTATTCTGCGGCGTATAGACCTGTTGCTAAGAGGTGAATTTGTAAACATTAGTTGTTGGTAAGTAACACATGCACTCAACTATAGAACAACGGGATTAGTAGCCCGTTTCTAAGCAACGGCTTGATAAACATGTGGCCGCGGTAAACACGCCTAAACAATAGAGAGGCTGTGTTTTCTATGTGGTACGTGCCGATGAGTTATCTTGCAGACAATTGGCGTTAAAATACAGGAGATACTGTCCATAACCCTGCATAAAATCACAATGACTTGTCCGTGTATAGGGAAGTGAATGAGATTTCTAATTCATCAACTCAATTTTATTCCAGTTAATGCACTGCATTATTATGTTTGTCAAATGGTGTTGCCAAAGTCTTTGGGGTTTTCAATTGACCTAATCCTTCCAGCCGCACTATGGCCCTTGGGTCGACTGAGCCTCTAACAGAAATGAGTACCAGGAATCTTCCTTGGAGGTAAAAGGCGGCCGGGCCGTAAGGCTGACAACCTTACTGCCATCTGTGATCCGACTGCCTAGAAAATATGGGAGCCTCGGCGTCTCACAGACCTATGGGCCTTCACGGCCTTTTACACGAATGGCTTTACCTTTTACCTTTTTACTGACAGAAGAGCAATCTCTTGACTACCTGAGCGACTACTAGCTTATCAAAAACTCTTACTTCAACTTCTCATTAGCTGAAGCTCCTACATCAGGATGTGTTAATATCAAGTACTTCGTATCCTTGCTAATTAGTGCACTGAAACTACTGTCTCCAAATTACGAATCGAAACAGGTCTGTGTGGTGGAGTGCATAACCGACAGGAAATGAAGCTCTCCAACGCGGAGTACACGAGTACTTGTCTTGTCCTGTGAGAGACGGATGTTACTTCAGATATCTCCGTCCATATTGCCTCTAGATCCCGTATGCAGTTTGTTACACGAGCTGGAAACGTAAACACGTACCTGAAGGGTCATCACTTCGTTCTGAAGAGAATGTAGGTCACGGTACAATACACAATACTGCATGTTACACGAACTGAAGGAAATTCGTTGTGAATTACGTCTGATAGAATAAACAATTTCCAATTAGACGGACAGTAGAGTTTATTGCAGGCAAGAGACGCTCAGTGTTTCTGTAATACCAGGCAGCCCATCCTGCCCGCAGAGGCGCTGTGCTGACTACTGCCTTGTCAGAATCCGAACGCAAGATGGTGTGGGTCAGGATACTGAGGACAAAGAGGAAGAATGAGAAGGGAGGAAAGGAGAAAATGTGTGGATAATAAAGAAGAAAAAGAAATAGAAGCAAAGAAGAAGGAAGATATTAGAGAAAGGAAAGAAAGAAAAGTGGAAAAGGGAAGTAGAAGGAAGAACAGAAGAGAGCAGTAGAAGGAAGAAGATAAAGGAAAATATAGGAAATAGAAGTAGCAAAAGAATGGAGATAAAAGTGAAAGAAAAATTGAGGAAGAGTGACAAGAGGGGAATGATGAAGACGAAAAGGAAGGAGATATAGGGTAAAACAGGAGGAAAACGAGGAAATAAAAATGAGACGGTACAGAAAGAGATACCAAGATGAAAGCAGAAGCAGAAAGTGAAGGCTTCCTTGTGACATTTCAGGTCTGAAAGGGTTAGAAACCGATCAGTTGTAACAGAAAATAATTTAAAAGATGTACTGAAGTTCTACTGGGCAGTTCATTACTTAGACTCTATACTCTGAAGGAAAGCGAGTGGCTACGGGCTGGACGACCGAGGGGTCAGATTTTGAGTCCTGGTAGGGTCAAGAATTTTTTTTATTCGCGTCTTTAAGACCGGTTCTGGGGCACACCCAGCCTCTTAACCAATGGATACCGGAAGCTCTTTCCTCGGGGGTAAAACGGCCGGGGTATGAAGCTGACCACTGACCTGCAAATAGTGCCGAGATCAAGAAAATATGGACCTATACATCCACTCTCCCATACGCCTTCATGGCGTAGTGCTTAATTAACTTAGGCACAGAGACAGTAGTTTGAATCTAAAGGAAGACAACACTCATAAATTCTCCTCAGAACCTCGAATTTTATGGAATATTCCCTGGAATCAGACTTGCAGGACTCCTTAGTTTCAAGGCGAAGCAGGCTCAAGTTTGTATCATCAGTTTCTAGGGAAAATTAATTATTAATATTAATTAATATAAGTCAAAAAGTGACTTACGATTAGATCGAACCTGGGAGTAACCTATTAGACATTCGGATTTAAAATTCTCGTGAGTCTACGATCAAAATATTTGCAATTAATAAAAGGAACATCATCAGTCTACTGGGTGATAATAGAGACATCATAAAGGGAGACACACAAATTAATTCACAGTAGTAAGGAAGTTGGTGTAGAAGTAAACACAGAGAAAACTAAGTATATATGTTGCTGTCTCGTCACCAAAATGCAGGGCAAAATCATGACATAAAGAGAGGTAACAGATGTTTCGAAAATGTGGCACAGTTTAGATATTTGGGAGCAACGGTAACAAATCAAAACCTGATTCAGGAGGAAATTAAGAGGAGATTGAACTCGGGTAATGCTTGCTACCATTCAGGCCAGAACCTTTTTTCTTCTCGTCTGCTGTATAAAAACATAAAAATCAGAATAAACAAAACTATAATTTTGCCTGTGGTTCTGTATGGGTGTGAAACTTGGTCTCTTGACATTAAGGGAGGAACATAGACAGAGGGTGTTTGGGAACAGGGTGTTGAGGAGAATTTTTGCATCGAAGAGAGATGAAGTGACAGGAGGTTGGAGAAAACAACATAATGAGGAGCTTCATAACTTGTACTCTTCTCCAAGTATAATTACTGTTATCAAGTCGAGGAGGATGAGACGAACAGGGCATGTAGCACAAATGGGGAGAAGATTAATGCATATAGGAAACTGGTGGCAAATCCAGAAGGAAAGAGACCAGTAGGAAGACCAAGACATGGTGAGTGGATATTATTAAAACGGATCTTAGAGAGAGAGAGGATGGGATGATATACACTGGATTGATCTGGCTCAGGATAGGGACTAGTGGAGGGTTATTGTGAACACGGTAATGAACCTTCGGGTTCCGTAAAATGCTGGGAAGTTCTTGAGTAGCTGCACAATTGGCGGCTTCTCAAGAAGGGCTCAGCTGCATGAGTGAGTTCGTGAATATGCGTACAGAGTGTGCTGCAGGTACGAAAGCTAATTTGAAGAGAAGAATAGTGGAGTTAGTACTATTTCGGATTAGACAGGATTTCCTGCCCACGACTGTCCATCCTCTCCTTGTGATGCCCGTGTCGGCAGGGACAGAGAATCATAAGCAAGAGGATAAATGGACAGGAACTGCGTACAACTTCAAGCGTGCAGCAGTCCACGTGATCAAGTCTCTACAGAGGGGAATTACCGCGATGTTGAACTGCATCACGCCCATATGACAGTAAGAATACACCAATGGAAAAAAATCACTTGCATAATTTAATGAAATACATTATCATGCTTTTGAGTGACTATTGACACGGTGTGGACTGGTAACAGAATAGACTGAACAATTGTACAACTCGTGGCTACACTTTACAAATTACTATCACACGCAGGATATTGTTCTCAGTCACGGACTTCACTTGGTAGCGTCTTCCAGCAGTGGACGTTCCTCTGCTCCCGGGCTGACGTCCTCGCAGGCTGGCGACCATCTCACACCAACTTCCTATTCCTCTATTGTAATGATAGCTGATCCTCGTTATATAGTCCAGGTACGGTCCGCAAAGAGAATACTGCTTCCAAATCCATTGTTGCGTCTCACATAGCCGTTATCTAACAATGTCTGTTTTACTGGATTCACAGTTATCGCTTTGAGCAAATATATCACAAAGTGCAATCTCGATAATTCGAAATACTTTGTACTGAATTTCAAATACAAAATTCGAGTTTTTAGATAAATTCTTTACTCGGAAGATTGGAGTTATGTTTTATATACAAACACTGCATGTCTCCTATTGGCTAGTACTGTAACCGCGGCCATGCCTCGAACGTCAAGAGAGTTAAATCTTGCTAGAGTTATCTCGTTACTAACAACTTTATAAAAATAATAACTGAACTCAGAAAACAACACACGCCTTACAACTAGAGGTGACTTCACTCGGCTTACAGAGAAACCTAAATTACGTAGTAGTAGTAGTAGTAGTAGTAGTAGTAGTAGTAGTAGCAGTAGCAACAGTAGTAGTAAGTGGCAGTAGTAACAGTAGCAGTAGTAGTACTGGCGACCCTTAATTGGACTCAGGCAAGCAAAGGGACTCATACGAGGACCTTCCACTAAAAGAGCGAAGGAACTGTTGAAACTAAACAGGAACCAGCTACGATGGATGGTAGGATTACTTACAGGACACTGTCACCTCAAAGGACACCTGTTCAACCTGGGACTAAGTGATAGTCCCACTCGTGAGAGGTGTCAGACAGAAAACGAAACAGCCACACACATCCTGTGTGAATGTTAGCTTATTTAAGACTATGTCACTTGGGTCAATACTTTATGGAACCAAGTGACTATTTTGACGCCCCCACGTACAAGATCCTGCGCTTCATCTGAAGCTCGGGTTTGCTGAGGGAATAATTAAAAAAGGGGAAGCACAATAGACCTAAGGTCGCGGTGCAAGGGCCGAGAAAGCCTAACCCTCATACATTCATTCAAGCAGTAGTAGTAGCAGCAGCAGTAGTAGCAGTAGTAGTAGTAGTAGTAGTAGTAGCAGCAGCAGTAGTAGTAGTAGTAGTAGTAGCAGTAGTAGTAGCAGTAGTAGTAGCAGTAGAAGGAGCAGAAGTAGAAGAAGAAGCAGCAGAA
>NW_019720570.1:841434-862298 GCF_002891405.2 Cryptotermes secundus
CAGCAGCAGTCAGTAGTAGTAGCAGCAGCAGTAGTATCAGTAGTAGTAGCAGCAGCAGTAGTATCAGTAGTAGTAGCAGCAGCAGTAGTATCAGTAGTAGTAGCAGCAGCAGTAGTATCAGTAGTAGTAGCAGCAGCAGTAGTATCAGTAGTAGTAGCAGCAGCAGTAGTATCAGTAGTAGTAGCAGCAGCAGTAGTATCAGTAGTAGTAGCAGCAGCAGTAGTATCAGTAGTAGTAGCAGCAGCAGTAGTATCAGTAGTAGTAGCAGCAGCAGTAGTATCAGTAGTAGTAGCAGCAGCAGTAGTATCAGTAGTAGTAGCAGCAGCAGTAGTATCAGTAGTAGTAGCAGCAGCAGTAGTATCAGTAGTAGTAGCAGCAGCAGTAGTATCAGTAGTAGTAGCAGCAGCAGTAGTATCAGTAGTAGTAGCAGCAGCAGTAGTATCAGTAGTAGTAGCAGCAGCAGTAGTATCAGTAGTAGTAGCAGCAGCAGTAGTATCAGTAGTAGTAGCAGCAGCAGTAGTATCAGTAGTAGTAGCAGCAGCAGTAGTATCAGTAGTAGTAGCAGCAGCAGTAGTATCAGTAGTAGTAGCGCAAGTAACAGCAACGTAATCATTATAATATAGGATTTGATATTCTTGCTATGCTTGCTACCCGCTGAAGATAGAGGAGACATTTTCCTCCGAGATGCCAATTGACTTTCAGCTGACTACATGGTGATATATCCCGGAATTTTTCAAGAATGATGCCATTTGCATCATCACAGGACCGTACAGCTGGTGTTTTCTTCGTGACAGCTGGCTACATATGTTTCTCCAGAAGACTCGACCGACAAGGGTCTGTAATCCCCTTCCTGCTTCAGGATTGTTTGTACAGTATAAGGTCCTGGTCACGACTCGTCCTTGGGTTACATCCGAAAGCTCTTCATATGTCAGGCTAATAGAGTGAACAACTCACAACTGTGTAAACAGTGTCACAACTGAAAGCTTCCATCTTGCGTATAACTAAGGTCTAAAAGCTTGTGACGATGGTATTTTAACACAATTATTAATTTTTTGGACCATTATCCATCATCGTGTTTCTTGTTTAAAACAAGTGTTCAATGACTGGACTCCGTGCCCGCCCTCAGGTGAAGGATGGGACAACATGACCAAGACAGAGCCCGGCCTCCGAAACCTTTGTTTTAGGCAAAAAAGGGACGATGGATAATGTCCAAAAAGTCAATAACTGTATGTATGAGTATATAACTAAATGCATGGAGCTGAGCCCTTCTTGAGAAGCCGCCAGTTTGCGCAGTCAATCAAGAATTTCCTAACATTTCATGGAACCCGAAGGTTCGTTACTGTGTTCATAAGAGCCCTTTACTGGTCCCTATCCTACGGCTCGGTAAATATATTCCCGTTGCTAGGCACCATATTCTTAATAACGCAACATTTCAATTACAACAATGGAAACGGGATGTTGCTGCATGGTCCGTGCTGAGATGTTATAAGCAAGGGACAAGGTTAGACCAAGTTCAGTTGTGAGATGGTGGTCAACAGGGAAGGGCGTGTGCGCGTGAAGCTGAAGCCGTTGTCAGAAAATGGCTGATGAAAACACAGCAAGCCGGAAAAAGCCTTAGAGAGAGCTTTGGTGATTTTTTAATCAAGGAGATTAGCGGTGACGTAATTACTTGCATTTACGAGACGTGTGTGTAAGTGGTAAAAAATCCGTTCACCAATCGAAACCCAGTCTACAGTCATACACATCACGTGACAATACAAATACAGTTGTTCCTACGTGGCGATCAAGGTTGAAGGTACAACAAATTCCTTAAACATCACTGCATGAAAAACTATGGGGCACAGGATATACAGGATCTTAAACTCAGCACTAGATAGAGGCGAATGCTCAGCTTCACGCCCCGGCCATTTTATCCCATGTGAAAAACATCCCGGCACACAATGGACAGGAGTCTGGGTGCGTCCCACTTTCGGTCTTGGCGTTGTGAAGAAAATTTTCTTTCCTCTGCCGGGAACCGAACACCCGATCCTTCGGTTTTCCAGTCGTAAAAATCGGTGCACTGATAGCCAAAACAGCTTCTGTTTTGTACCAGAAATATCCCAATTGCTTAGGCCCAAACATACTTTTTTACCATTTTGTTTCAAAAATGAAATGGAAGAACTCAGTCGGTATAGCGACTGGCTACATACCGGCAAGCTTTTCACATCTCCATAGCGTGCAGACCGGTACTGGGTCCCAATTTCACTTGTAGTAAGGCAACCGGAGCGTGAGGCTGACCACTCATCTCCAACTACTACCGAGTTAAAGAATGGTAAAGCTATACCCCAACTTACCCATATGTATTTATGGCAGAGTGTTTAAATAATTAAGCAAAGGGACAAATTTACCTTTACCTCACCATGGACAATGCCCAAAACAATATCTGTATATTTCGTTGTGATTCGAATGCCGATGAGGTGGATTTTTCAATTGACCTAATCCTTCCAGTCGCACTATGGCCCTGGGGTCGACTCAGCGTCTAACAGAAATGAGTACCAGGAATATTCTTGGGGGTAAAGGGCGGTCGGAACGTAAGGCTGACAATCTTACCGCCAACTGTGAGCCGAGTGTCTAGAAAGTGTGGGAACCTCGACGTCTCACAACCATATGGACCTCCACGGCCTGTTACAGGGATAGCTTTACTTTTATTTTCTCACCATGGGCAATGCCCAAAACAGTATCTGTTTATTACGTTGTGTTTGCTGCACGTATAGGTTTGCCTACGGTTTTCAGGTCAGATGCACACTGCTGTGCTGCAGAAGGGGGGGGGTTGGGGTGGCGGACTGATACTCAGGATCTGCAGCTCAGTGACTTTGTAAAGGTTCAGAATTCCGGACGTAAAGTTCGTACGATATGGGTTTTCTCTGACATTCTGAGCCGTGGAGGAAATCCACTTGTTGGTAAGGTCAGGCCCTTGGGATGGGCGAAGTGGGATCAAGACTTTTCGACAAACGACAGACGGTCCATGTGTTATCACGTTTTGACAGACAACGGTATATTTTTGTTTGGCTTAGCGGATACGAAACGGGTGCGCATGCGCAGTCACGCACTTTACAGCGAGTGGAAAGGGAAAAGAAGCTGGCAACACTGCATAAGACTCGGATGGGGAAGTAGCTGATTCAGAATGAGTTTACTTGTCCAATTTATAAAATAACTTCCACAATAAATATGTAAAGATGTCCCTTCTCTTAATTAATTAAGTGCTACACCATGTAGACTCTATAGCTCCACCATTCTTGACCTCGCCACTAGAGATGAGTGGTCAGCTTTACCCCCCGAGGAAGAAGACCCCGGTTCCCATTGGATGGGCCCCACGCCGGTCTGGAACTTGTGGAGTACTACGATTTATTATTATGATCGCGGTCTTCTGTCGTGCGGTGTGGTAAACGCCGTCACCTTCAAGAAGAACTTATGGTCACGTGTATGAATGACTCTCGACGGGGTGTTCGATTGGATGTTGAATTTATTGACAACTTTAACTTATAACTCATAATGATAATTAATTATAGAGACATCGCTGATCTCCACAGCCCACTAGAGCACACGTTAAGTCTTCACTAGTAGTTGCCTGGTAACGGCTGCTAACAGAGACTATTCCTCTGTTTCCTCTCTGAACGGCGGCTCCCTTCCAAATGTGTGTCTTCCTTACAACTGATTCGCGGCCATTTCATCCATTACAGCATTATCCTCCAAAATACGCCCAGTTGTTTTCCAAAATGCCCCCTCACACCATGGAGCTGAGTCCTTGAGAAGCCATCAGTTGCACAGTTTCTTAAAATATTCCCAAATTTTATGGAATCCAAAGGTTTATTGCCGTATTCATAAGAGGTCATCACTGGCCCTATCCTGAGCCAGAATAATCCCCGTTATATTCTCTAAGATCCAATTCAATATTATATTCCCATCTACCTTTATTTCTTCCTAGAGGTCTCTTTCTTTCTGGCCTTCCCACCAAGACACTACATATATTCCGCTTAGTCTCATGCGTGCTAAATGCCCTTCCCATCTCATCCTCCTCGACTTTATTATTCTAATTATATTTGCGAAGAGTAAAATTTATGAAGGTTCTTAATATGAATTTTTCTCCAGTCTCCTATTATTTTCTCCCTATTGGGTCCAAATATTCTCCTTCAACAACTAAAATTAGTATTCTAACAAAATAGTTAAAACAGCTAACTTACATGGGAGCAATATCTTTTTTTGTATGAATCCGTGACTTCCCTTCACGTGGGTTGGTGGAGCAAGAATTTTTGTCTCGGGTGTTATAAGAAGCCATCGAGTTAAATGGGGCAGTGTCCACATGGCCACACGACTGACCAATGCTTCGCTAACGCGTTCTCGTAGGAAAGATATTTTTTTTCTCAATAAACTAATTTGTTTTAATCCTTAAGAATGTTGTAGCCTTCAGAACGTGACGAGTTTGTCAGAAGTAGGTACCGATCATTACGCGAACAACCTCGACCTGTTTACTACTGACAGGTCTCCGTAAATACGGAATACCTGTCATTAAACGTGTGCTACTTCTTAACAACGGAACGAAAAAGAATAAAAACAAATAAGGACTGTAGTGGAGGGGGGGTAATGGAGGACGTCTAATCCGTATTTTCATTTGTCAGAAGACCTTACAGAAAGCTTCTCAGCTGCCCTGCCAGGAAGCCTTCTTCACAAACATTTCCTCTTCTAGACTAAAACCCTTGTTATCTTGCAAGCGTCCGTCGCAGGGATGTTTTGATTCCATTAGCCCTCATCACTGGCGCTGTGTTCCGGCAGCAGAAGCCCCGGAAGGTGTTATCTGAAGAGAACCAGGACGGAGCTGCTGCAAGAAGGAAGCAAAAATACAGACGAAGGAGAAGGAAACTATTGAAGGAAGGGGAGGGGATGGAGTTTATAATAACGTATAAATAATTTAGGTGGGACATACAGTAGTGTATTTGGTTAAGGAACTATGCTGTGAGGAGGAAGGTACCGGGTTCGATTCCCGATGAAGTCATTGGAATTTTTCAATTGAACTAATCACTACAGCAGCGCTGTAGCCCTGGGATCGACTCAGCCTATAACAGAAATGAGTACGAGGAATCTTCCTGGGGGTAAAGGGCTGCCGGCGCGTAAGACTGACAACCTCACCGCCATCTTTGAGCCGACTGTCTACAGAAAATGTGGGAGCTTCGACGTCTCACAACCCTACTGTCTTCCACGGCCTGGTACAGGGATAACTTTATATTTTTTAGATTATAATTGTATAAGTTATATAGGATTTAATGTTTCCACACCGGTGGTTACGAAGATTTCTATCTTCTGGAATGTAACGCCGTGTAGTCCGTTGGAAGTCAGTAAACAATTCTGAGGAACGTGCTGCCTGCTTTATGCTGATTTTTGCTCGATTTATTCCTCCGCTCTGAAGATGGAGGCAACGTGTTCCTACGAAATATTTCTTTTCTTTCAACGGAATACTCTGCATTATGTCTCAGAAGACAGGACTCTTCAATTTAAGTTATGTGTGGGAGAGTAGATAAAACTCGGGGAAGGCTGGCTACCAAGAACTTCAGAATGCACCCTCTTCTCTTCTGCCAAAGACTCTACGGAACTATAATTTTGGCGGTAGATTTGTATGGGTGTGAAACACGGTCCCTAACATTTAGAGAAGAACACAGACCGAGGGTTATCCGAACAGGATGCTGAGGACAATATTAGGAGCTAAGAGGGTTGAAGTGGCAGGAGGGTTCAGAAAACTGCATAATGAAGAGCTTCATCATTTGTGCTCATCCTCAGATATCTCTGGTATGATGAAACCAATAGATGAGATGAGCAGGGCATATAGCACGTATGGAAAATGATAACATTAATAGTTCTGGTAGAAAACACTTAAGGAAGGGGACGGCTCTGAAGATCTAGGCGTAGTATGGAGATAATATTAAAACGAATCTTAATCAGAATTTTGGTGTGTGGACTGGATTTGTCTAGCTCATAACCGCGATCAATGGCTCGTTCATGTGAACACGGTAATAAAACTTCTTGTTACGTAAAATGTTTGGAAATTCTTGACTGACTGAACAAATATCAGCTTCTCAATTAGGACCCCGCTCCATGAAGTAGTAGAAGAGGCAAAATGACGGGAACAGCCAACACTTTTCATACACAAACACTGTTAGTGTGTAAGATGGGAAATTCGGTTTCCCTGAACATTGGGAAAAATCATACACTACCTGAGCCACAGGACGTGTACCACTACAGGGACTTACTAACCACATTGTGTCTGACGGTTAAGTGAGGTATTAATGTCTTAATTCCCGGGTATGCAGAGGAAAACAACTTGTAGCTTTCTGTAGAAGTATATTAGTTAAGGACACAGAACAACTACAGGTACGCCTTGGGATAACTATTTCATTATCATAATAAACAATATTACTGAGAGAAATCTCACAAAAGGAGATAATATTTACAAGACTTTCTTCAGATATCTGATGTCATGTACTCTAGCGTACTGTTAACAACGTTTCGAAGAAATATACTGCCTCCATATTCAGTGCAGTAATCTGAAATTTTGGTATCAATCCCAAGGTTTTAAGGTGGTGTCACAGGTCAGAATATCATAATATTATACTGAAAATAACGCATAAAATTCCAGAAATACTGTGTCAATAGTGGTATCATAAGATGAAGCTGTTTCGAAGATATATACTGCCTCCATCTTCAAGGTAATAATCCGAAAATGTTATACCTACCTACCACACTACATTACCGTGCCGCAAGTCACAGGACGAAAACGTATAAAACTGAATTTGATGAGTACACAACCGGAAAATGTGTTTATGTCTAGTGTAAATGTCAAGGCTTAAGTAAATATTATACAAAAATTCAATTTCTACCAAAAAGAAAACACGCCGTCTCCGTTACTAGACGCAGTTACTTCCAAGAGTTTAGAATAACAATCCTGTTTGTAATGACATCAAACGGAGACCATTAATACATGTTCTTAACGGTATATCGAATTATTGACAGGCGAGGAGTGGATGAACGCCAACGCATCTCGCCCGTTTAGCACAAACACAGAACTGTAAAATATGATAATCCAGCTTCATAAATACGTTAAAGTAGGGAAACATGCAGTCGCCATTAAGAATTTTCATACGGGAGAAGTAGCAGGTACTCACACACTCACTCACTCACTCACTCATGGAGGTGACCCCTTCTTGAGAAACCACCAATTTCGCAGCTACTCAAGAATTTCCCAACATTTCTTGGAACCCAAAGGTTCGTACCGTGTTCACAAGAGCTCTCCACTGGTCCCTATCCTGAGCCAGATAAATCCAATCCATACCATCCCATCCTATCTCTCTAAGATCCATCCACCTACGTCTTGATCTTTAAAATGATTTCTTTCCTTCTGGATTTCCAACCAATATCCTATATGCAATACCCTTCTGGCCCATTCGTGCTACATTCTTTGTCCAGCTCATTCTCCTTGACTTGACTTGATCATTCTAATTATACTTGAAAAAGAGTACAAGTTATGAAGCTCCTAATTATGTAGTTTTCTCCAACCTCCTGTCACTTCATCTCTCTTCGGTTCGAATATTCTCGTCAACACCCTGTTCTCAAATACCCTCAGTCTATGTTCCTGCCTTAATGTCAGAGACCAAGTTTCACACCCATACAGAACCAAAGACAAAATTATATTCTGTGTATTCTAATTATTATTTTTTTTGAAAGCAGACGAGCAGACAAAAGGTTGTGGACTGAATGGTAGCAAATATATAACCCGAGTTCAATCTCCTCTTAATTTCCTCCTGAATCAGGTTTTTGATTTTTTATAGCCGTTCCCAAATATCTGAACTGTGCCACATTTTCAAAACACCTTAGCTATTTTTATGTCATGATTTTGCAGACATGAAAGAGAAATCCATACGAAATTTTTAGACGGAATACATTAAGATAAGAGACCACTTGGGAGATCTAAGAGTAGAGGAAGGGCCATAATTAAATAGATATAATCCTACTGAAGCGATGTACTGAATTCACCCAGTGGGAGGCTCCTATGTATACAGTAATACACCCTGTGTTCCATAAAAACGAGAAATATCTTAACCACTTGAGTACAAGTATTGCAGCATCCTGTTACACTGTTCATTCTAACATTGTGATCCTCATCCTCAACGTCTTTGTGCAGCCCCGTTCATACTGATCTTCACATGTCTTCGTGACTGCCTCTGTGGTCTAGTGGTCAGAGTTTCTGGCTACAGATCCAGAGGTTCCGGGTTCGATTCCTGGCGCTATCAGATTTTCTGAGAAGTACTGGGTCTGGAACGGGGTCCACTCAGCCTCGTGATGATAATTGAGGAACTATTTCAAGGAAATAGCTGCTCTGGTCTAGAAAACCGAGATTAACGGCCGTGGGGAACCGTTGCGCTGACCACGCGACACCCTCTATCCGCTAAATTTGGCACTAACTTCGCTGACAAGCTGCGGTCGCTCTGTCGGTATAGTTCGCTTGAGGACTAAAGCCACAGAGTTTATATGTCTTCGTGTTTTTATTATATAAAACTACAACTTTTCGGCTGAAGTAGCCATCATCATGAACTAAAAGAAAAGATACACAACTGGAGCTCAATTTTCTCTTTGGGTTGTACTGAGGCGAACACGTGGAGCCTCGTCTCGCCATCAGCGTCCCATTAGCAAGAGCTGAATAACTGAAGGGCCCTCGAACTGGCTCTAGAAAATCACAACAGAATCCGCTCGGGACTGGGAAGAGGAGATACACAAAAAATGAATCAACATCCACAGACTCAGTTCCGCTTCATTTAACCGGTCTGAACCAGAGTGATTGTTGGTTTCGCCACTAGGGGCAGCACTGCTGCCTCTTCCCAAGTCCTCGATTCATGAGTGAGTGGGTGCTCTTCTGGGTTAAATCAAATAAAACTCTCATTGTTTCTTCCCTATGAACTGATTGTTAATGAATCAATGCGATATTGGAAATAGATGTTTTCAGGATTCGATTCATCCATTTGTGTTGATTTATTCAGTGTGGTCATGTTTTATTCTCTTTGTTAGTTGTGCATAATCTCTCTCTTTTATAATGCTTCCTTTTTTCCAGACTATGACTACCCATTATTCTGAAGGCCAGAGTTCAAATTAATTTGTGTGTTGTGGAGTTGGAAAGTATTCAGTATGTCCATAATGAATTGGGGTGTATATCTGTATCAGAACCTCGAAGCAAAAACTCTGAACCTCTACTAATCCTTTGCTGTTACAGCAGCAGGGCGTCTGCCGAAAGCAGGTCCTCTCTATATCTCATAACAAATATGCAATGATCCATATGGAGGTAAGAGAGATAAAGTCATGGAGACCTATAGGATTGTGAGACGTCGAGGCTCCCACATTTTCTAGACAATCGACTCACATATGACGGTGAGAGTGTCAGTCTTACGTTCCGGCTGCCTTTTACACCCAAGAAGATTCCTGGTACTCATTTCTGTTAGATGCTGAGTCGACCCCAGGGCCATAGTGCGGCTGTAAGGATTAGGCCAATTGAAAAATCCAGTGACCTTATCGGGAATCAAACTCGCGACCTTCCGGGTTGCAGCTTATTGCCTCAAGGAACTGCGCTACCGCGTGCCACATTTTATAATTGAAATTGAATAACGAAAATGATAAACGGCCCTAACGATTTCTGTTTACGCCATGTATCCAGTGAAGTCGTTATAGCGACTGGCTACGGACAGGATGGCCGGAGTTTGATTCCCGGGCGAATCTTGATTTTTCTCTTCTTACCTTGGGGTAAAGATGAACACTCGCCTCCATCTACTAACAAAAGATTAATAATGGTGGAACTAAACCTCCACTCCCCCATATGTCTTCTTTGCACAGAGATTAATTAATTTAACACAGGGTCAAATTTGCCCTTTTTCGAAATGAGTAGAGACATAGAGCTTTCAGCGTTTCTTGTCCGTGTGTTTTAACATTTCAGACTGGTGTTATTATTATTGCTAGTGGGGTGGGACTAAGTCCCTTGTACTGCGGCCACTTCTGGCCTATTGTACCTGCCCCAGATGATAGGTGAGGGTGATTGTGGAGCAATTGGTGGAATGAAGATTGGTAGGGGAAACCGAAGTACTCGGAGAAAACCTGCTCCAGCGACACTTTGTCCACCACAAATCCCACTTGACGAAACCCGGGATCGAACCTGGGTCGCCGCGGTGGAAAGTCATCGACTAACCGCTTGAGCTATGGCGCGGCCTTTACGGACTGGTAACACAGTGCCACTTGTTAATCCTTTAAAGCACAGAGGTTACTATATGTACCATCACCTTCAAGTTTTATGAAACTTTATATTTTTCCACCGAGCCTATTCATCCCTCAGAATTAAATGCTGTTATTTCCCCAAAATTCACTAACAAATTCACTCAGTTATTTCCTGCGGAGCAGGAACTGAACTTTAAATGATACAACAAATTCGCGGTTTAAATATTTATAGGACTTGGCTGCATAAAAGTTTCAGAATGGAGAAAGAGAAATCCAATATAATCCGGAAATTTGTAGCAGCTTCTGGGCAGTAGGGGTTGGGGGGGGGGGGGGGGGGAGCGAGGAATATGCCTTAGAAGCCACTGTGGACTGACCCAACTGTCTTCATGTCAAGTTTATACAGATTCTGCTTGGAGCAGTGTCGATACAGGAGAACATCAACAGTACTGCGAGTCTGGACGTAAAGAAGAATTTGAACTTTTAACTTAACAGTCGCTTTATAAAACTTTCGCGAAAATCTCCCTGACTTTCGTACACTGTATCTTGTGCTTAGAACTACTTCAGTGCAATTCAGTTTCATAGAAGTACTGCAACTTTTAGTTTAGTTGGCAAGATATTTGTAAGATGCTCACACAAAAAAATGTAAAGGTATCCCAGTAAAAGGCTGTGGAGGTCCATAGGGTTGTGAGATGATGAGGTTCCCACATTTTCTAGAAAATCGGCTCATTGATGGCGGTGAGGTTGTCAGCCCTACGCGCCGGCCGCCCTTTACCCTCAAGAATATTCCTGGTACTTATTTCTGTTAGAGGCTGAGTCGACCCCATGGCCATAGTGTGACTGGAAGGATTAGGTAAAGTGAAAAAATCCAATGACCTCATCGCGACTTGAACCCGCGACCTTCCGGCTTTTAGCATAATGCATCAATCAACTACGCAACCGCGTGCTTATATTCTCATCTCTATCATGTAGTGTATATGTTGTGCCGCCTCCCGCGTAGAGGCAAGTTAGAATACCTCCACCGTAGCGCTGCGAGTCGTAGAAGGCGATGGAAATGGAACCCGGTGTCTGGGGGTATAATTGGGCCACCCTGTTCCGGGGGGATATACGAGTAAATACAAGGACCTGGTAGTTCAGGTTGGGGGTTGGACACAAAGCTAACTACCCTGCTGTGTACAAAAAATATTGTTGCGAAATCGAATGATTTATAGCAGGATGGTAATCTTCTAAGGATGATTATGGCACAAAGAGGGCTTTTTTCCTGTGAAGATGATACGATATTACTTGATTTGATCATCTTAATGAAGTTTGATGAATTTTTTAGTTAGTTATATAACGTCACTCTTAATATCGAGACCATATAGGGCTGTATGATGGGATGATTAATGCTTAATGGACAAGAGGAGATTTGTAAAAAAAAAAAGAGTGATCGTAGCATTATCCAGGTACTATATCGAAATACGCCTGAAGGGTCTGAAGAAAATCACGAAAACCTGAGTCAAGGTAGCCGGTGTTCCGCCCGAAATTCGAACCGAGCACCTCTCGAATACGAATCTATTTCTTTACCGGTAGATCATTTTTTTTTTGCTCCACAAATTACTAAATGCAACGCAAAAAGATTTCCGCAATCATCATCATCATCATCATCATCATCATCTGCCAAAGCTGAGTCTGTTAGCTCGTTCCGTCTCTGAACTTTTTCTTTTTTTTTACTTGAGCAGGTTACCAACACGTGGCAAAACCTGAGTTTGGAGGACCAAACATTCCTTCACTTCGAAAGGTTGCCTGCCCTCGCTGATTAGTCAGACAAGTATAAAAATATTTATATGTCCATCTATTAATACTACTACTGGGATTGCGCCCTCTCAAATAACTTCGTAACGGCACCCAGAGAGAACTGTTGTGAATTCGAGTGCAGTTCTTTGCCGAGTGATGTCATCACTGAAGTGTGGACCCTTCCTGAGAAGACCCATTTGTTCCGAGTTAGGAGGGTTGCTTAGCTCAAGGCGAGAAGGGGCTCTTGACGCCTAGTCCGGTGGAATATCGAGAAGGGGGGCTCTGTGTTGCCGTGTTCCAAGTGTTGCTTTGCTGCTCGTTAAATTTGCAAACCTCAGGCGATTTATAATAATACACAATGACTATAGCTCAACCCCAGTACAAAGAGTTCCTTACAGAGCAGAACAGGTTTGATCAAATTGAAACCACTGACAAGCCGTCTTCAAATTTTGATACCTAAAGATAAAGGTGGGCAGGGCATGTAGCACGAATGGGGGGACGAGAAATGCGTATGGGATATTGGTGGGAAAGCCAGAAGGAAAGAAACCACTGGGAAGACCAAGGCGTAGGTGGGTGGACAATATTAAAATGGATCTTAGAGAGATAGGATGGGATGGTATGGATTGAATTGATCTGACTCAGGATAGGGACCAGTGGAGGGCTCTTGCGAGCACGGTAATGAATTTTCGGGTTCCATAAAATGCTGGGAAATTCTTGAGTAGCTGCAGAATTGGCGGCTCCGCCAGAAGGGCTCAGCTCCATAAGTAAGTAAGTAAAAGTAAATTTGTCCCTATGCTTAACTCATCAAGCACTACGCCATGAAGGCGTACGGGGGAGTGGATGTATAATCCACATTTTCTTGATTTCAGCACTAGTTCGAGGGGAGTGGTCAACTTCACGCCCCGGCCGCTTTACCACCAGGGAAAGAGCCCCCGGTACCCATTAGATAGGAGGCTGGGTGGGCCCCAGAGCCGGTACGGACGACATGGAGAAGTGAAAATTCTTACCCCCACCGGGACTCGAACCCCGACCCCTCGTTGTCCAGCCCATAGCAAGTTACTATAGAGATATTGAGGTTTACCTGTCATAGACAATCTAAGCTGTACCGCTCAGAAATTGCAACTGAAACATGCATTGCAACCCCTTCAGGGTCAGAGCTTTTGAATGACTTTCAGTACGTGAGTTATGTACTTATGTATGCTCAGAATTCCGATATTAATGAGAACGGCCAAGTCGACTTCAGCCTGTATGTTTGAATCTTTCCGGTTTTATGCCTAACTGCACGGATGAGAGACGCTAATTTCAGTAGTTGAGAGGACCTCACGTAGCAAAGATATCTCCTTCCCTTAACATGATCCCAATATACGTTACCGTGTTCACAAAAGCCACATAATAAATCCTCTTCTGGATCCATCGATCCAGTTCACAGCTATATCCTTAAGATTCATTTTATTATCATCCTTCCATCCTTGCCTAGGTTTCCCAGATTAGCTTCTGTCTCCAAGTTTCGTGACTAGACTCATATTTGCATCTCTCCCCCAAGCGTGCTACATGCCCAGCACATTTCAACCTATTACCCCCTTAGTACTTGATGTACAGCAACGAGAGGAAATAGTAATGACGCCCTACTCTTGTATTCGATATCCCCTTGCTTCGAATCTCTTCTGGGACAACTGTCCTCAACAATAAATGCAGTCCTAGTACCTCAAATTTAGGTCATGGCCACTTCCTTCCCAGTTCTTTATTCATCTACCATCCAGCCCTGTGGGGTGTAGCTATGAGGTATCGTCAAGTAGCCCACAAATAAAACCGGTGTAGTCTCAATGCTTGCGGCCTTGAGCACCAGTTCATGCGCAGAATCTAATCTGACGCGAAGAGTCTCCTTGTCCTCGCTGGTGAGACGGCCATCTGGAGGCTACGACTGAAGCTGGTGGCCTATACAACGCCTTCATTGTGTAGTGAACCATTGTTACGGTCAATATACCCATGGTCCAACACCCCGAGGCAACTGCAGGACATAACTCGTGTTCTGCCAGCCGACTGGTCCCTTTCTTTATTGCCTCGTGAGGCTCCTAACAAGCGCAGAAGGGAGGGAGAGTGGTACAAAACGTGCTCCCAATTTCCATAGCCTCGAGGGCTTCCTCCAGCCTAACTACCCTCCCCATAATTCCGTGCTGCATTTAATTGCTCTTCAATTGAATTAACTGATGGAATACAATCATCCCGAGAATGCGGACAGACAATTCTTTTTGCACAGAATGTACGGTTATAATTTGTTAACAAATATTTCTTACGGCGTACGGGCTTCTGGGTTGTAATTCTGTGTAGTTCGTGGGCAGCCCGACGTTTCGGAGGAACGTAGTGTCTCAATGTTTAGCGTCGAAGGATATACCAAACAAAAATAAGCAGGTTGCAAGCATAGTTCTCTGAACTACACGGCGTCACATTCCGGGAGGAAGTACTCATCATAGTCACCACCTTGAGAAACTTGAATTTTCAGGCTAATAATTGCTCTTATTGCAGTCTTCTGATTTCTATACGTCGCTTTCAGGAACTATATCGTGTATCACTGAATGAAAAGATTCCTCATGAACTTGAAACGAAGTGGTGGTGGCCTAATTCGGTCACTAATCTGACATTTCCCTAGAGATACCGAAGAAAACCACGATAACAGGATAGCCGGTTTTCGGTCCGAGATTCGATCCTATAATTTCCATAATATGGGACTATGCAAATCCGTTAGGTTGTTGTGACGTTTAGTTATGTATATGGATTCCGATGTTTCGGAGAAATATTCTGCCTCCATCTTCAGGGTTAATTTGCAGATTGTATGGCTTCGAGTTTCAGATACGGAGAAAGCACAAGAAAGGAACCCTACAAAACATGATTTCCCACAGAGCTTATTGTTATAAGTTCTGAGGTTTTTAAGGTGGCAATTTTTGTCTACTGGGCTGTGACACCGTGTAATATGCAGATGCAGACTTTCGGGCGATAATATCCTCAAAGATATTTTAGACATAGAATATATTTCCTTTTAATTTAAAATACTAATTTTTAATTAATTTGGAGGGAGTAAATGACTGGTACCCTGTGCCGACGCCCACGACGTCGCTAAGTGTCCAAGACATAACAGAGCCACTTTATATTAGAAGCAAAGAAGGAGGAGAAGAGTGAAAAAAAATGTGTCTAAATCTCTTACAACTGGAGCTTAAAGGCGACTAGGTAGCAGCTACCAACCCATGTAAGTGTGAGAATTGCCAACCCAGTCCTAATGGCCTTGCCAATGTGTAAGGATTGGTTCATATCTTAACTTAAAGTAACGTAAGGTAACGGAAATTAATAACAAGAAAACCCATATATTACAAGGACGTGAAAGCTTCCATATGAGAGACATCGATGGCAATTGGTTAAAGTAGATAATCTGACCAATAACTGTGAGGTTTTCGGTTCTCTGGCTATATCAGAGACACGTTCCTTTCCCTGGTATTCAAAACTAACAACCCATAACAATTATCAGTAACTCTAAATTCGATATTCTCGTAGACGGCTCTCAACTTTGCTACTTACAAATTAGGAGGGATTATATTTTTGTGGAGCAGCATCCACCCAAATCTATCTAGTTCTGAGGTTAAGTCATTCATCGACGAATTCCTTCATGAATACCCAGGCTAGTGAGCACTGCCCAGGTTCTGGATATACTTCGATCTTCAAACTGAAGTACGAGTTCGTCGGTTCCATAATTTTCCCGAATTTCTCTCTCTCTCTTTATCTATGTTTCAGGCTTCAAACGCTTTCAGTTGTATTTTGCATAAATCCTTCAAGTCTCTGGAAGAATATATCCGACTGCTTTGTTTCGCCAGTTTCCAGTTGATTTAACGACTTCCTTTTAAAAACATTCCCTGAAAATCCCGAAGTTATTTGGATGCTGTCAAAAAGACTACTACATGGCCTCGAATAACAGACCTCATAAATGGAAGAGGATTCGGAAAGAAGCAGAGTCAAGGTACCTAAATAGGTAAGCAAAGGGTCAAGGGCTGGAAGGTTGGAGTTCAATTACTAGGAGGGCTAAGAAATTATTCACATCTCCACAGCGTCCAGACCGACTCTGGGGTCCAGCTCAGCCTCCTATCCAATAGGTACGTCGAGACCTTTCGCCAGGGGTAAAGCGGCCGAGACATAAAGCTGACCACTCACTTTCATCTAGTGCCAATGTGAAGAATAGCAGAGATACACCTCCACTCCCCCATGCGTCTTCAAGGCGTGTTGCTTAATTAATTATGCACAGGGACAAATTCACATTTCGCCTTTTGGAAAATAGCGATCATGGCCTAATTCAGGTATTGTAGCGGCATTTTCTTGTAGA
Source organism: Cryptotermes secundus (assembly GCF_002891405.2). Classification (NCBI taxonomy): domain Eukaryota; kingdom Metazoa; phylum Arthropoda; class Insecta; order Blattodea; family Kalotermitidae; genus Cryptotermes; species Cryptotermes secundus. The sequence continues at coordinate 857,849 of NW_019720570.1, forward strand.
TACTGAGGAAAAACATGAAAAACCTTAGTCTTAGTAACAGGTGTTCAAGCAGAGATTTCGAACTGGACACATTCTGAACAGTTNAGATAGTTATATTTGGATGCTGTCAAAAAGACTGCTACATGGCCTCGAATAACAGACCTCATAAATGGAAGAGGATCGGAAAGAAGTAAAGTCGAGGTACCTAAATAGGTATGGCAACGGGTGAAGGGCTAGAAGGTTGGAGTTCAATTACCAGGAGGGCTAAGAAATTATTCACATCTCCACAGCGTCCAGACCGACTCTGGGGTCCAGCTCAGCCTCCTATCCAATAGGTACGTCGAGACCTTTCGCCAGGGGTAAAGCGGCCGAGACATAAAGCTGACCACTCACTTTCATCTAGTGCCAATGTGAAGAATAGCAGAGATACACCTCCACTCCCCCATGCGTCTTCAAGGCGTGTTGCCTAATTAATTATGCACAGGGACAAATTCACATTTCGCCTTTTGGAAAATAGCGATCATGGCCTAATTCAGGTATTGTAGCGGCATTTTCTTGTAGATACTGAGGAAAAACATGAAAAACCTTAGTCTTAGTAACAGGTGTTCAAGCAGAGATTTCGAACTGGACACATTCTGAACAGTTATAAGGAGCGTTACCGCTAACATCTGTTCCTTTCCCACGTTCATAATTTTCGTCCTTTCCAGAGTTGACGTTATGGTATATATATAAGATACGTTTATTTTACATGAAGTTCGGCTGTGGATCTGTTCACTTACACACTCAGTTCTGGGCGGGTTAGGCGATCAAAAGACCGCTATTTCTTCGCACTGTAAACCTTCTACATCGGTTCCCTCTCTTATAGTCCACCTTTTTTATACGTAAAAGTTAATGAAGCGAAAAGCAGAAACGGTATTGTCCACTTCATTCGTAGGTTCTTCCTTTCTTGTCCCTTTCCACCTCTCAAGCAATCCTGCTAGTTTCTACTCTTGATCCAGTTCCCAACTTCAGAACTGAGGTTTTATGGCTTTCTTTTTTAATGTCCATTAAAATATTAGCGATCTCAAAGCGATTTTGAGTGAAATTATATATTACTCAACAGTTCAATTGGTTACAGAGTAAGGAAGTTAGTTAATGGCCGCGCCATAGCTCAAGCGGTTAGTCGCTGGCTTTCCACCTCGGTGGCCCGGGTTCGATCCCGAGTCTGGTCAAGTGGGATTTGTGGTGGACAAAATGGCGGTGGGGCAGGTTTCTCCGAGTACTTCGGTTTCCCCTGCCAATCTTCATTCCACCAATTGCTCCACAATCACCCTCCCCCCCTCCCTANAATATATTATACTTTGTATGTTAGTATGTATTGAACCCGTGTACCAAAAAACCCTTCTCTTATGGGGACACAGGTCTGTGTTTGTAACGAAACTCAACTCAATAAATTTTACTTTTTGTTTCCACCAAAAAAAAAATGAATGCATAATATTAACTTCTATTACCAAATTTAATCGATATTAGTGCCAGAAATTTCAGAAAAGAAAACTGAGGACAGATAAAAAAAATTTAATGCAAAATTAAAATATTCTAGTATCATAATTGCCTGATTACTCTCCAAGCCTACATATACACGAAAGGTCACAGCGATATAATCTTGCTTTCCCACAGCCAGCTCAGCTAAAAATACAATCTTTGCATTACCTCTTCACTTGCATTATATTTAGCAGCAATTAAACTTGACTACAGACGCATTAAGAAATAACGCACCGGAAAAACGTCTTCTTATCACGCCCGGACGTGACAAGAGTTATCTCAAACACCCACTCATATTCCCATATGCTGGCTTACAGCGACGAAACTGCGCCCACAACACGGCTACGTTATCAGGCGGTTATCAGAACATGAAGCTGCAAAGGAGCTGACATGTGGGAGCACATTATTATAATTAAAATGGGGCGCTGAGAGGTAAAACGTCCTAAGAGACCCAAACGGCACCTGCGTCACCTCGACCACAGACTCCGACTACCCTCACTGAGATTTTCATGGTTTTCCGCAGTTCCCTCACGCAAATCCAGGGATATTACCTCACGACCACCTCCTTTCACATTTTTCTTGTCAATTCACTGTTCATAACTCATCTTACCATTCAACACTAAGTAGTCTGAGCTCCTGATTTCTTTCCTTTGGCGCAACAGCCCCAATTTGGGCCTTGGCCTATTTCCACGCAACTCTCCGTTTCACTTTCTGTTTACTAGATCTTAGACATTCGGTAGGACTCCTTGGGCGGGTGATCAGCTTGTCGCAAGGCCTCTACCTAGACACACACAAAAAAATCCGTTGCCTGTAGTCTGCAAGGGCAATATACCGACCGAGCGACCGCCGCTTGTCGGCGAATTTAGTGCCAACTTTTGGGGACAGAGTGTGTCATGTGATCAGCACAACGGATCCCCACGGCCGTCAATCTCGGTTTTCTAGACCGGAGCCGCTATTTCCTTGAAATAACTCCTCTTTTATCCTCACGAGGCTTAGTGGACCCCGTTCCAGACCCACTACTCTCAGAAAATCTGGTAGTGCCGGAAATCTAATCCGGACATCTGAATCTGTAGTCAGGGACTCTGGCCACTAGACCACAGAGGCGGTCACTGTATTGTTATTACTGACAAAAACAAATTACATTGCACAAGGGTCTGGAGACCTATGCTCACATATCATTAACACTGATTGTGAAGGAATTCCTTGAATTCATTCAAAAGTTGTGAGCGAACAGAGATACAGCGATGCGGAGACACAGATTTTCTTTATAAAGGTCAAGCTATCCCTGTAGCAGGCCGTGGAGATCGATAGTGTTGTGAGACGTCGAGGCCCTCAGATTTTCTAGACAGTCGGCTCACAGATTGCGGTGAGGTCGTCAGCCTTACTCGCCGGCCGCCCTTTACCCCCAGGAAGATTCCTGGTACTCATTTCTGTTAGAAGCTGAGTCAACCCCAGAGCCAAAGCGTGGCTTGAAGGATTAGCTCAATTGAAAAATCTAATAAACTCATCAGGAATCGAACCCGCGACCTTGAGGCTTCTGGCATAATGTCTCAACCAACTAAGCTACCGCGTGTCCCCTTCACATTACTTTATAAAAGAACAATGGAAAAAGGCCTGGCGGTGGCCTAGAGTGGCACGCGGTTCACGGACTGTGCCACAGTGTTATGTGGACTGTTGCAGTCCGTGGCTGGAGAGGGAAACGGACCTCAATGGGTACACGCAACTCGCTACAAACATTCTGAAGGCACAAACGGACTTCTCGGAATTCTGAGCCCCATGTTACCTCCCTACATAGTCAGCATTCAAAAGACATGAACTGTAATTATGCACACGAAACATTAAACATAGAAATGTGAGCATAATTTACACAAGGCTTGTCTGATACAATCACAGGCACAGTTTTTATTTCATGTTTCCTTGATTTATATAGCAAGAAATTCTGAGAAAACAGGCTACCAAAAAGACCACTGGCTTCAAGTCAAAGAATAACTGAAATTACTCTATCATGTAGACCCGTTGCTAAGTAATGACTCTGTAAACAATGCCCGTTACTACGCAACAGATTCCTAACGCACTGGAAAGCGGTTTCAGTTTACCGAACAGTGATACGTTTTATTTGGTTAGTTCTTGCCCCATCCGCCCCCTGACTTGGGGCATATTAGTGAATCGTCTATTTCAATGGGGCTGCTCCCAGTAGCCACACGATTCAACGACAGTTCACCAAGAGGCTTACATTAACTAAGTTTTGTATTGGCGATATTTTGTGAGTGCTGATGCTGTTTAGATGCGCGATATATTACAGGCAGGAGCGTAAACTACAGACTAAACACTCTGAGATCATAGCGACGGAATTGTGCCTTGAAGCTCCATTACGTAATCGCAAATTCCCAAAATTATACGTCGGGATTAAACCATGTGACTTTGCTTCCACAGTTATTTGGTGACTGCGCCCTTCTATTCAGTTAACTCTCCTCCACTTAGTAACTACGAGGCCGCGCCATAGCTCAAGCGGTTAGCCGCTGGCTTCCCACCGCGGCGGCCCGGGTTCGTTCCCGGGTCTCGTCAAGTGGGATTTGTGGTGGACAAAGTGGCGCTAGGGCAGGTTTACTCCGAGTACTTCGGTTTCCCCTGCCAAGCTTCATTCCACCAATTGCTCCACAGTCACACTCACCAATCATCTGGGGCTCATACAATAGGCCAGGAGTGGCCGCAGTACAGGGGACTTAGTTCCACTGCACTAGCAATAAAAAAAATAGTAACTACGACACAAATGCCGTTAATATAAGCTTACGAAAGACTGAATTTATAACTACATAAAGATCATAAGTGGAGGCGGGATGGCTCGGTCGGTACAGCGACGAGGTGTGGGTTCGTTTCGCGATAAGGGCAAGAGTTTTGTTTCCTCTCCACAGCGTCCATACTGGCCCTGGGGCCCAACTTGCCCCCCCCC
>NW_019720570.1:862964-976766 GCF_002891405.2 Cryptotermes secundus
CCGGCTGGCGAATATCCCACAATTGACTAAAGGCTTCAACTGACTAACTCCGAGGCTAGCCACCATCTCACACCAAACTTCTACTTTTCTCTTAACTGACTTAATAAATGCAGCTCCCAACTTGTCCCGCTTATAACAGTTCGGCACGGATTACACAGTAAACACCGTCTTCATTGTTATAGTTCATTCATTTCCGTGGGAACATATTTGTTTGCGAAACCGTTACTCAACAACGGCTATTGTATGTTTGCTTCCTCGCGGTCGTTGCCCACCATCGGATCTACATTACTTACTTACTTATGGAACTTCTTGAGGAGAAGCCAAATCTGCAGCTACTCAAAAATTTCCCAGAATTTTATGGAACCCGAAGGTTCATTACCGTGTTCACAAGAGCCCTACACTGGTCCCTATCCTGACCCAGATCAATCCAATCCATATCGTCCTATCCTCTCTCTCTCTAAGATCCATTTTCATATTGTCCACCAAACTACGCCTTGGTCTTCCCAGTGGTCTCTTTCCTTCTGGCTTTCCCACCAATATCCTACATGCATTTCTCTTCTCCCTCATTCGTGCTACATGCCCTGCCCATCTAAACTTGAAGATTCTAATTATACTCGGAGAAGAGTACAAGTAATGAAGCTCCTCATTATGTAGTTTTCTCCAACCTCCTGTCGCTTCAACGGGTCTACATACTACACTATATTTACCTTACGGAGAACTGAGCTACGATTTAACTGCTCAACCATTTATGACAACGATTCAGCCATCCCGGTTACTACAACCTGAATTCAACCCAGAGTTTCTTGTTCCATTCTTGCACTGTCCCCACTCAGTGGCTGCCACATATTTCAGACTTTCTTCCTGCGATACGACACTGTCGTGACGTAGTAACCACCATTTTCATGAGCTAATATTTTACTAAATTATTATATTTTAGTGCAGAGATGCCGAAAGAGTAAAGAGCATTTAGATGAAATCTGCAGGATTACGGAAGGACTTTACATCTTTCCAACACGCATCTTTATGGTGAAATTAAACGAACCTTTGTTCATATTGCCTCAGCAGAGAATATTACACTCACTAAGTCTCTGAGGACTTAAATCTTTCTTATGCTCGTCATATTTCTATTGTTGCCGCTAAAAGTCAACTTACTTGGAGACACGAAAATATATAACAGGAAAATTGATGCGGAGATTTTACAGACTCCGTGGCCTGTAGTCCGGAAGCGAACTATACCCACTGAGCGACCGCCGCTTATCGGCGAAGTTAGTGCCAAATTTCACCTGCTTCAAACTAAATCTTCCTCTACAAAGAAGCCAATAATAACCGAATACTATAGCTTCGGTTGTGCCGTCGTATAATCTGGTAAAAGCTTACCGACGTTTCGGAGGACCGAGAGACTTCAATCACGAAACTCCCAGCTGACATTCGAATCAAGCTCCTTGTAATTACAAGCCCTAAGCAACAGCTCTTTAACTGACCTCATCGATTAAACGTGTTCGGGTGAAGGTACATAATTAAGCATTAGCCCAAAAATACGCATAGGGGAGTGGGAGTGTAGCTCCAGCATTCTTGATCTCGGCAATAGATAGAGCTGAGTGGTCAGTTTCACGCCTCGGCCGCTCTATCCCCAAGGAAAAGCCTCCGGTACCCATTAGATAGGTTGGGTGGTCCCCAGAGCCGGTCTGGAAATTATGAGTAGAGAAAATCTCTTGCCCTTGCCGGGAATCAAAACCAGGTCATTCGGCCCGTAGCCCGTCACTATATAGACTGAGCTATCCTGTTTCCCGCAATTAAATATTAATTCGGATGCAAATTATGAATATTCCCTACATCATATTCCTGACAACGTCAACTTCTCGGATCTGAAATTAAAGAAACTGTTAATATCGAAGCATCTGTAATTATCGGAATTCGGAACTGTGTAAATTCCGAAACTAGTTCGTAACTGCGTCTAAAAATATTTTACGTTTATTCATTTTTTTTTCTTGGCACTACAGCCCCAGTGGGCCTAGGCCTACCTCCATGAACTTCTCCGTTCACTTCGGTTTTTCTAGATCTTACACATTCGGTAGGACTCCTTGGGCGGGTGATCAGCTCGTCGCAAGGCGCCTACCTGTACACAAACACAGAAAAACGCACACACACAAACTAAACATCCATGCCCTGAGTGGGATTCGAACCCACGATCCCGGTTTCCAAGCCAGCGAAGACAGTACATGCCTTAGACCGCTCGGCTACCGTGACCGGCATTATCAGATAATATATTTGCATAATCATTACGAAGTCACTGCATAATTTTTTGACATGCGATTGAAACCGAAATGGTCACACAGAGAGACGTCGCTAAGCGGAGAGAAATTTTCTTCCGTAAGGTTGTCTATTCAAGGGCATGACACACCATATTACGAAGTATCAGGCAGACAATACCTTGAGACCAATTTTCCCCTAGCACCATAGCGAGTCCCTGGATGATACTTACTCACTCATGGAGCTGAACCCTTCTTGAGGAGCCGCCAATTCTGCAGCTACTCAAGAATTTCCCAACATTTCATGGAACCCGAAGGTTCACTACCGTGTTCACAAGAGCCATCCACTGGTCTATATCCTGAGACAAATCGATCCAATCCATACCATCCCATCCTGTCTCTCTAAAATCCATTCCAGTATTGTCCACCCACCTACGCCTTGGTCTTCCAAGTGGTCTCTTTCGTCCCTGGATGATGGTACCAGGAAATATGTATTTAAATTTTCAAGTTACTACACCTCATCTGAAATTTTCTAGAAATGTATAAGACAACAGCAGGAACTTTACGTTAAGAACCTGCATTTCTTTTTAAATGTAATATTTGTTAAATTTGCTATGCAAGATTTCATACACTTCATTCTTATGAGAATTTCTCGTTTAATATAAACAGAATGACAGAACCCATTCTGAGTTACTATATTAGCAACCTACATGAAGATTTACTCCAGAACCGCTCTAAGCAATTTCTGGCTTTATTTTCCTCCAGGTTTACCCTCGTCTTAAGGCAGTTACCAGAGATGATGACAAGACATGAAACCCCTGTCAATGGGGGGGATTCTCGAGGGCAGAGGAGGGGCATGCAAATATTCCCATACGCCGTTTCTTCCATATTATTTAAAGGTTGACTAAGATCTGAAGACAGAAAAAGCTATGGAAGTTTTGCGGGGTGGTGTGCTGGGTGGGGGCTGATAGATGGTTTTCCATACTTCTCGTGGTACAATATATGGAGTACTTACATTACAAGCTTGCAAGAAAGAGAGGGGACAGGACAGAAGATGACGATAGACAAAAGCCTTCCAATTTATGTGTTTGGCGATATAAAGAGATCACGGTATTTTAAAAGGGGGTGTCGAGAACAGGGTAGGATAGGGGATGAGCTTGGGGCGCAAGGGATAAAGTTGCAGTTTTGTTCGATAGTTGACGTTATATGGCAGGTTATATGAGTTGTAAAACTGACATTGCATGCTAAGGGTAAGTTTGAGAACAGTCTACTTCGGCCGCAAACCACCAGAGAGCGTGTTGTGCGCTGAACATTGCTATTCGAATTGCTTAAAAACGTCAGAAAATCAATTCTATAAATCTTACTCTTTACTACAGTGCCACATGACTTAACATTATAACAGTTTTTACTTTTACCACAGAATGTATATAAATGACTCGTACGATTCTCACAATAAACGGCAGTTTTTTCCCTAAAAGAGCATTAACCGGCTCGTCTTGCTAATGGAGAACCAGTGTATTTCCTGTCATGTAGAAACTGAATTGTTATTTATTATGTAAATGTAAAGTAAAATTATCCCTGTAACGGGCCGTTGAGGCCAATAGGGTTGTGAGATGTTGAGGTACCCACATTTTCTAGATAATCGGCTCATAAATGGTGACATAGTTGCCAACCCTAAGCGCCAGCCGCCTTTACCTTCAAGAACATTCAAAGAATATTCCTTGTACTCATTTCTGTTAGAGGCTTAGTCGATCCCAGGGCCATAGTGCGGCTGGAAGGATTAGGTCAATTGAAAAGAATCCACCTCATCGGGACTTGAACCCGCTACCTTCCGGTTTGTAGCATAGTGCCTCAACCAACCGTACTACCGTACTTGATATATTTCAATGAGATTATGTACTGAAGATATATATAATGATTCGTGGAGAATTTATTTCATACATCAGTCAAACAGGTATATAAACCATACTTTCCTTCAAACATCTAACACCTCTTTATTCAAAAAGAGGGCCTTTGTAGGACTTCCTGTTATGACGTCAGGTTTACGGCTTTTACTTCAGACATTTTTCAATACGGCCAACATTTATTAAAACTGACGTGTAATGAATGAATTAATTCATTAATTAATGAACCAAGGGTAGTCCTTGATTGACCCTTGCACCACGACCTTCAGTGATCTATTATGCACCCCCTGTTTCAACCCCTCAACAATCCTACACTTCGGACGAAATGTATTTCACTTGTAAGGGCATGCTGGTTGTCACCTGACCCCATAAAGTGTTGGCCCAGGTGGCGAAATCTTAGGTGATCCTCACAGTCGCGTAGGATGTGTGTGTGGCCGATTTATCCTTTTCTGGACACCTTTTCGCAAATAGGACTGTCTGTCATTTCCATAAAAATCTGTCAATTTAGGTGACAGTGTCCTGTAAGGAGTCCTGTCACCCTCCGTAACTGTTTATGCTTAATTTCACCAGTTCCTTGTTTCTTCTGGCAGAGGGTCATTTTATGAATCCTTTTGCCTGTCTGAGTCCTGTTAAGGACTCTCAGTATTATTATGAAAGTAAGAGATTGTGAGCGGTCTAAGGCATGTACTGTTTTCTCTCGCTTGGAAACCGGGATCGTGGGTTCGAATCCCACTCAGGGCATGGATATTTAGTTTGTGTGTGTGTGCGTTTCTCTGTGTTTGTGTACAGGTAGAGGCCTTGCGACGAGCTGATCACCCGCGCAAGGAGTCCTACCGAATGTGTAAGATCTAGAAAAACCGAAGTGAACGGAGAAGTTCATGGAGGTAGGCCTAGGACCACTGGGGCTGTAGTGCCAAGGAAAAAAGAAAGAAGAGATTGTGACTCATTTGAAGGCACTATTACCCCCCGCCCCCACACTTACGACGGTCTACTCCCCGGCAGAGGCTCGACACATTAATCTTCTGAGTACAAGTTACAATCGTGACTGCTTACACGCGACTTTGCGCTTTGAAATTGCGCATGCATGCACGCGCTTTTTATTTAGAAATTGCACAGCTTCGTTATTAAGAATATTCACCTTATACAACATGAACGCTTCATACATCTCACTACAAAAAGAAGAATAAACAAGAATTGTACCATAACCAAATGCGTCTTGATTACCGAGAACTACAACACAGAAAATGGACTAAGAAGACACATAAATTTTAATCTATTCCCTTTTTATTTTAACATTCTACGAGATGAAGTTTCGCGTTCTTTTTCCTCCTTCGCTTCCTCATAGGTTTATTCTCAATCCAATTCCGTTTTTACTTGCAACAATTTCCGACTCCCTCCTCCTTTTCCCTTGCAACTCAATCCTACGTAGCAGCCTCCCCCCCCCCCAAATGCAATTCCCCTCTGTCTGACATTCTATATAATCGCAGCCGTCTCACAGTGAACTGTCCCTGTTTCGTCTTCCTCTCTGTTCTGGTATATATCTTTCAATTTTCTGCTCATTCCGTACGGTTGATGTGGGTCCCGTGGGGGTGCAATTGGAAACTCTGCCAGAGAACTCGCTCTCACGGTCTGAGCAACCAGGGAAATTCTTGCCGGCATATACACCAGAGCCAAGTACTAAGACATTACTTTTCGTGATTTCCTTTTGACCCTTATTTTCTCTCTGCTAGATTTCTGTGTATGGCTTTACAATTCGGGAATAAACTGAAACTAAACTAAAATTCTGAGGCTTGAGTCCGCAAGCCAACTATACCTACCGAGCTACCGTCGCTTGTCGGCGAAGTTAATGCCAACTTTAGTGGATAGAGGGTGTCACGTGGTCAGCGCAACGAATCCCCACGGCCGTTAATCTCGGTTTTCTAGACCGGAGCCGCTATTTCCTTGAAATAGCTCCTTAATTATCCTCACGAGGCTGAGTGGACCCCGTTCCAGACACGTTACTTTTCAGAAAATCTGGTAGCGCCCGGAATCGAACCCAGACCTTTGGATCTGTAACCAGGAACTCTAACCACTAGACCACAGAGGGGGTCCAACAAAGCCATAAAAATTGCTGAAGGTTTACCAACGTCACGACAAACATTACATCTGAGATCATCATGGTTATTGAGGCCGCGCCATAGCTCAAGCGGTTAGTCGCTGGCTTCCCACCGCGGCAGCCCGGGTTCGAACCCGGGTCTTGTCAAGTGGGATTTGTGGTGGACAAAGTGGCGCTGGGGCAGGTTTTCTCCGAGTACTTCGGTTTCCACTGCTAATCTTCATTCCAGCAATTGCTCCACAATCACCCTCACGTATCATCTGGGGCTGGTACAATAGGCCAGAAGTGGCCGCAGTACAAAGGACTTAGTCCTACCACGCTAGTAATAAAGAAATCATGGGTATTGTAGTTGGAATTGAACAACAGTGATCTGCTGCTGACTTTAACAAGTGGAGTTCTCCTTGGCAGCCGGTTCCGTTGGGACTTACGTCCACTTGCGTAGGATATTGTGGTGTTTTGAGAGTGGAGACTCCTCTTTGAAGAGATCATTTCATTTCAATTAGGTGTCTTTGGTCGGGTAAATTGCTGTTGGTCTTCGCCAGCAGGCTCAGTCTTGGCTCCGGGTATCTGCAGCACCTGTGGCTGTAATTTTTTCTCACCGTTCCCTTCGGCTGGTCAATTGGACAAATTATTGCTGGTGCTCGCCAGCACAGTCATTCTTGGTTTCGGGCCACATCCAGATCCATGACCATAATTATATTCGTTCCAAGACCACTCGCTTTTTTCTTAAGAGGGCCTCGTCTTCGACTAGATGAAAGGCTTTGTCTTTCTGAGTATTAATGTACCCGTCACTGTACCTACTGAGCTATGTACACAGTACACACAGAAAATAAATTCTAACACGTTATGTCTTACATTAAATATTTACAATTTATTATGAATTAAAGTGGTCGGTGTGTTTAATTAAGACTCAATTAAGACTTGTGAAGGAGCGGGAGGTTCTTAATTTCGCCACCAGATGGAAGTAAGCGATAGGCATCACTCCTCGATTGCTTTATGCGAGGTAGAAGCGGGCCGGGAACCCCCTAAATAGGAGATCGGAGCGTATCAGAGCCGGTCTGAATGCCGTGGAGAAGACACGACGCCGTGTAATTTCGCAGATAGATACCAACGTCTCGACGGATGCTGCCGTCTCTATCTTCAGCAGCCGGATGTTTCGAAATAATGGTTCCTATCTTCCTCACGGTATTCCAGAGGGACACCATCTTCATTCTCGCCGAAGCAAGAACGGCAGAACAGCTTGGTTCTATAGAATTAGTTATCAAACGGAACAGCATGGCTGAAGTACATGTATTGAAAAAATATATTAATTCTGTTAATAAATGAATATACTGTATTATAGCTGTAACAGCGCAATTATGCTTGAAAATATTCCATAATTATAGATTTAATGATACAGAATTGACCAGTGTTTTTGTATTTACAATTAATTATAGATCCATTATAGGGAGCCGGGATAACCTAATCGGTATAGAGACTGACTACGGGCTGGACGACCAAGAGGTCGCAATTCGAGTTCCGGTAGGGTCAAGAATTTTCTCTTATCCACGTCGTCCAGACCGGCTTTGCGGTCCTGCCCATCTCCTATCTTATGGGTACCGGGGGTTCTTTCCTCGGGAGTAAAGCGGCCGGAGTGTGAAGCTGACGACTCACCTCGAACTAGTGCCGAGGTTAAGATGTGGATCTATAAATCCACTCCCCCATACGCCTTCATAGCGTAGTACTTAATTAATTAAACACAGGATCACTTTACTTCGCCATAAGACAAAGTAAACTAAAGCTGTCTCTGTGCTCTATTCGCGGTAGCGTAGTCGATTGAGGCGCTATGCTACAAGCCGGAAGGTAGCGGGTTCAAATACCAATGAGGTCATGAAATTTTAAATTGACCTATTTCTTCCAGCCGCACAGTGGACTTGGGATCGACTCAGCCTATAACAGAAATGAGTACCAGGAATCTTCCTGGGGATGAAGAGCGGCCGGCGCATAAGGCTGACAACATCACCGCCATCTGTGAGCTGACTATCTAGAGAAAATGTGGGAACCTCGACGTCTCACAACCGCATGGGTCTCCACGGCCTGTCATACGGATATCCTAACCTTTCTACCTGTTCTCTATTAGCTACACACAATGGAGACATGCCACAGCCAAACGTCCTTACCCTGGTCTCTATAGCGAGGCACAGTGCCACTTCCAAGCCCAGTATCCATCGGACAAAGAGCTTGTTCCGGTCTGAACGCTCTGAAGAGAACCCCCACCGTGAATCGAACACGGTACTTCGCTCGTTCATTTGTTAGTCGAGTCCATACTTCAACTTAGCTATCCTGGCTCCCAAAGAGACTGGTACGGCATCCTGAAAGCTCAATTTTGAAATCCGACATGTTTAGCCTAGTTAATCAGGTGAAAATATCCCCTGCTACTGCACACCGTTTCTGTACAAAGAGTAACCCTCTATCGTAGCATAATACAAAAGCCCCAAAAGCGAGTGTTTTCGTAAACAAACGCCATTTAAATTACTTCCGGGGGTTTGGGAGTACTCCAATGTATATATATGTGTGTGTAGGGGTGAGGTTTTAATAGCCGATGGCAAAGTTTCAATGTTGCCGTGATCCAGGGGCAGCAGAAACGAGACAAGGGCCCACCCAATCCCAGATGTAGTGGCACTAACAGCACAGGATGATGCAACCCATGCGGGAACTACGAGTCTGAAATGAGGAGTAAATCGAGTGGTCGCGGTTGGCCGCCTCCCGCCGTCTCCCCTGTGCCCTGCCTCCCGACCGCTTGATAGGAAACACTAACAAGTACACATCAAGACAGCTCTCTGCTCTACGAGGCAACTTGTGTCATAAGGTGGGAGTTCCGAGCCGTTTATGGACTTCAGTTAGGAATAATATATACCCTTGGGTGTTGAGGAGAAAATTTGGACCGAAGAGAGATGAAGTGACGGGAGGTTGGAGAAAACTGCTTACTGAGGAGCTTCATAACTTGTACTCTTCACCAAACATAACTAATATGGTCAAATCAAGAGGGATGAGATTAACATGTAGCACGAATGGGGAAAAGCGGAATGTATATTTGGTTTCTATTTGGAAACCAGAAGCAAACAGACTAGTAGCAGATATAGACATAGATGGAAGGATAATAATAAAATGGATCTTAGAGAAACAGGATGGGATGTCACGGATTGGTTTCATCTGGCTCAGAATAGAAAGCAGTAGATGGCTCTTTTTAACAACGTAGTAAACCTTCGGGCTCCTTAAATTTGTTGGGAAATTCTTGAGCAGCTGAGCAACTGATGGTTTCATGTAGTTACTTAGTTATTTATGTAGTTAAAGTTTGGTACCGCTGAGCAGCGCTTGATACTTCATGCTTATTCTTTTCGTTTATTATGTAAGCTTTCGTGCTACTAACTTCCCCAGCTTTCTCCAGTATTCCTATATGTTACCGTGTCATGTGACCAGAACGACTTTTAAAGCCATCTCCAACCAATGACACGCAGAAATAGTCAATCGTAAACTGTTTCCTTGTTATAGAATATTACACTTCACGCATCCACATGAATAATTGTCAGTACTCAAAGAATAGATACGAAACAGTGGAATAAAACAGCTCGTTCGTGACCTGCTACATAAATTAGAAAATTTATGCAAAGTATTTCGAGAATTTGTTGCTATCGAAACCCGAAATTTGGCAACTCCAGAGACTTCGTTAACTGTTGCAAAATATGTACATATATATATATATATTAACACAGGATGGAGCGGAGGATTTTACAGTGTTATCAGTCACTTAAATATATCTAGCATGGAACAGAGAGACGCATGGTGAATTGAAAACGTTTTCGAAAGCAAATGATAATATCTGGAGAAAATCACACCATGAAGACGTGTGGGGGAGTGGATGTATAGTTCCATCATTTTTATCTCGACACGAGATGTAAGTGAGTGATCAGTTTCAAGCACTGGCCGCTTTACCCTGCGGAAAAAAGCCATCGGGTCGCACTTGGTAAGAAGCTGGGTGAGCACCAGAGCAGGTTTTGAAGCTGTGGAAAAGAGATAAAGAGTTTTTTCCGTTCCAGGAATCGAAACCCGGCCTTCCAGTCCGTAGCCCGTCGCTATACCGACTGACAGACAGACATGGTGAAGCTAATAAGAGTGTGTTTGCAACTGCGCCAGAAACAGGCATAGATTATTGAGGTTAAACAATATTATCCCACGCAAGTGCCGCAGCCACCCGATCGGAGCAAGCCCCTACGGACAGCCCCGTGTCATCTCTACAGCAGACGCCTGGGTATGACAGACTTCAGCGCCAGTGGCAGCAGCGTCATGCCTCCCCTCCGCTGTCACTGTCAAGTCTCGCCCTTTTCCTGGGCGAATCACCTGGCCACACGACCCTTACATGCAGCCAGTACCACTGACGTGCATAGCAACAGAAGAAGTCAGGTTACCTGGAAATTTTACTTCGATTTCTGTTACTCATGAATCGAATGAATATGAGGGTGCTTTGCATCCTTGGAAAAACAGCATGTTACAGTGACAAGTGAACCGGGCTACGGGCTGGACGGCCGAGGCGTCGATTCCCGGCAAGATATCTTTCTCTACTCCACAGGGTCAAGACAGGCTCTGAGGCCCACCCAGTCTCCTGTTCAGTGGGTACCGGGGGCGATTCCTGCCGTGTCGTGAAGCTGACCTCTTGGCTGGAGCTATATCTCCACTCTCTTTACGTCTCATGGGGTGGTACTTAAAATAAACAAAGGGACGGTTTCACCTATCTGTCTCTCTGTCTACCTACCTACCTATCTACCTAACAATTAATCCATCAATCCATCTATACCTCTACAGCCCTTTGTTGGACCTTGGCCACGTTCTTTTCAGTTTCTTGATCTTTTACACAGACGGTAGGACTTCTTGGACGGAGAGCAGCCCGTCGCAAGGCCGCTATCTAAATAGGGGACAGCACAAACACAGAATAAACACATACAGACATCCATGCCTCAGGTGGAATTCGAACCTATTTTCACAGTGTTTGAGGATTAAGACAGTTCATGTCTTAGACCGCACGGCCACTGTAATCGATGGAGAGAATTTTACCTTTTTTCTATTAGACTAATTAACTAATTAATTAATTAACTAACTCCGTTAAGCAGTCTCCTTAAGGAGTTAACACTCGCTCAGCTACTTCAGGAGTTCAGGAGTTTATGTAACCTGAAGTTGCAACAGTGTTCGGACAGGTATACCCCCCAGTGCTGGATAGTTTATTTAGGGTTCACAGGGAGGTTGGGGTTGACAGAGGTAATAACTCAATCCTTTTCTCATCTTTACCACCGCATGAAAAGGAAGGTAAAACTCTATAAAGAGATCTGAATTTGCATCTGTAGAAATTTTACACAAAAATTACCACAAAACTACGTATGTATGTATCACGCGACCTTGTGTGATAACACCGAGCGATCCTGTAGATAATTAAACAATTGAGATACATGCTTTGTCCAGCTTTACCCTGAAGTAGAGGGTGCATATTCTTGGCAGATGAAACAGACTGGCCTTACTTCCGATACACAGATGACCATATAAAATATTTGCACCGTGTCACTGAGCGTCTTGGTGCTTTAAGACGGACGTACACTCTTAAACAGGATGTTCTCGGTTCGAATCTCAGCCATGATACCGGAGCTATCGTGACTTCCGATTTTTCGTAAATTTCCTCTGTCCTAGGCAAAATTCGGTTCAGTACCTTCCTCAGAATAAGACCGACACTTTCCAAATACTTTCGAAGTCATCACCAACGTTGGCTGACAGCCCTGTGTGGGCCTGGGCTTCTTCAATAGCTTTTCCCGTTCTCCCCTTTTTAATGCCAGGCTCTTCCAACTGCTCCCTCCTAGAAGCCTGAGATCCTGGACCCTCCTCCCCCACTCAGTTGAATTCCTACGCGCTCTGGGTCGATGTAGGGACAGTAGAGTCCATGATCTAATTTTCAAGCCCTTTGCTTCTTTGCCTTTCCGGCTTAAATGGGTCCATCTGGGTGTTGCTCTTTTCAGAACTCTTTACAAATTGTTTGTATGCGTCAAGGTCGGCATCGCGAAGCCCAGCCCCCAAATGTGGGGGCCCTGGTCTCCGTATCCATATCCCCCAGGGACGAGGTAGCCAGACTATACTCCCAGGCACAGATTCCCTTTTAGTCCTCTTACGACATGAGGGTGTCCAGTGGGGCTCCAAATGGAGGGCGCCGGAAATTAGTCTACCCACAATACACGATATCACAAGTATATGCTATTTAAATATACTAAGGTTAGCGCACACTAAACAGGCTGTTCCAGGAGAAAAGGTCAATATTCTGGGAGTTCATAGTTTCGGTCATTCTAAGCAAAATGTGTATATCTACATATGTCCTATTTGGAACGGTTCCCGAGATAGAGCTATTTCAGTGTACAGCTCCAAAATTTTTGATAAGAAAACGATATTACGTACCGTTTCTAATAGGTAAAGTTGTTCCTGTGCTTAACTAATTAAGCACTACTCCACGAAGGCGTACGGGGAGTGGATGTATAGGTCCACATTTTCATGACCTCGGCACTAGTTGGAGCCCACTGTACCAATTGGATAGGAGGTTGCGTGAACCCCAGAATCGGTCTGAACGATATGGAGAAGAGAAAATTATTGACCCTACCGGGACTCGAACTCGGACAACTCGATCGTCCAGCCCGTAGTCAGGCGCTATACCGACTGCGCTATCCCGCTTCCCAAAGATTACTGTTAACTACACCACAAATAATATAAATACTTCACTTCTGACTTCTTTTGACTTCTGTCTGTCTTCTGTTGGTCAATTCTCTCCCTGAGATAGGTTCTGGTCGAACCGTGTGGAGATCACCTACTTCAACAGTAAAGTTATCGCGTTCTTCGCTGTTTCTGTGACTCTGTATGCAATGCATTGCTTCTTCAGTAGTATTCGTTGCCATGGAAACGTGTTCCAACAATTGGCCGTCCAGCAGCGGCGCCTTCCGTGTTGCCACGGGAACGTGCTCAACGAAGCCCCGCCTAACAGATGGGCAGATTGCAGCTTTCAGGCGTCATGTCACACTATGTACAAGTGCATCATATATGAACTAAGAAATTAAGACAGTTATTACAGTTAAAATAAGTTGAAAATATAAAGAGTAATTGGTAAAAATGAGTTAAAAAATTCTGTTGAGCACAGAGAACAATGTAAGGACTGCCTTCGTTACTAGTGTTAGTTACGCATAACATTTCTCTACTGTTGTGCTGTGGGCCTATGTCCATCTATATGATAATCCGTATAATCCAGCGAGACTCACTGTGGTATATGGGACGCGCCATGTTGGAATTAATTTCTACATCTATTTTAAGCCCTTTTATGACGCTACAATAACAACCTAAGTTCAAAAAATAATATATTGATACATGTATGGAGTGTGACAATAGACGGGGTTTGGATTTGTAATCGGGTTTATTGCACGCTTATACACACAACTCGTAACTACAAGTAAATATAGCGGCATCGCTAACTCACACACTTTGCAAGTCACTATAGCACGCACTTAGTCTTCTCAGTCTGCTGTGTCTTCACTGGTTGTCACCTGGTAACGGCTTCCAACGCCGTAGTTTCCTCAGCTTCCGTGTTTACGTCCTTACTGACCGGCGACTGTCTCACAACTAACTCCTACTCTTCTAACTTCCGTCTCAAGAATTTATCGTAATCGCAGCTGATCCTCGTTATATAGTCTCGGGACGGGCCGCAGAGAAAACACATCTCCCAAAAGCTCTTGTATTGTTGCATCACATAGGTATCGCATGGACCACATAGAGAATATCACTTCCCTGTTACTCTATTGTTGCATTGTTATGAAACTGTTGCAGCAATTACATAGCAACCATTGTCTTATAGCTGCATATTTCCCGGTCGTTGCCTAGAAACGGGTCTACATGCCACGATATGTAAAGTAGTTCGTTTGTAGTGTTGGATATGTCTTCTGAAGATGGCCAATAATGGTCGAAATCTTTAACTTACTCACATTAAACCAGTTACACTTGATAGACTTCTACAGATTATTTTTTTATCTATCTACCAAATTTCATAGTGTCCCATCCCATTCCATTCCACATGTTCCATCTCTTCTGTGTGTATACCAGCTCCAAGTTTCTGTCGTGTGACTTTACAGCAATCGATTTCTGCTTCGTTTCCTTTATTCTCTATCGGTAGAGAGATCCCAAGACACTGCACTCAAGTGTTTCTTCGTTCCCAGCAACAGTTCCAGAAGCATTGGAAATCAAGAAAACGGGTAAAAAGAAAAGAAATAAAAGGAGCTGAAACGAAACAGTAACAAGTCAAAGCCATGTGGATGTCAGAGGTAGAAAATGTCGAAGAAATTCGGCGAGTAACCGCGCTTAATTGGACTCACCTCCACCCACTATTGTGTGAAAATGGCAAATGGCAACCCGCCATTACTCTTCTCTGTAAGGAACGCGCGGGCTGCTGTCTTCCACTTTCTTGGAGTTCTTGTTTCGAACTTTCTTCACCATTTTTCTTCTGTTCTTATAGGCACTTCTCAAATCTCCACATCTGAGAAACTCAACGACATACCCTACCGATCTGCCTAACATCCGATACCATACAGTGCGACAGAAGTTTATCGACTTTCGGAGGAACGTGCTGATTCCATCTTAAGGGTCTAAGAGTAATCCAAGCATGTAATAGAGAAGCATCAAGAGACTGATCCATAGGTGGAAAGGCCTTTAATATAGGTAGGAGTTGGGGCCCAGATAGAAGAACATCAATGCAGGATGGATTAACGAATTGGGGCCTAAAAAGCCAACTTCAGAGCCCTATGTCTTATTCTTCTGCTAACCCCTATTGGTTCTCTCTGGGCACCTGGCTAGGCTTAAATCAGAAGCAGGATTTCCACTCGCTCTCTTGCTATTGTTTAACTGTGAAGAAGGAGGCAGAATATTCCTCCGAAACTACAGCAAATTTTACGAAACTACACATCGTCATATCCCACAAAATAGTAATTTCCACACTCACTGCCTTAAGAGACTGAAATCTCACCTTTTATTACTACAATATTTGAGAATATTCAAATCATAAATTTCCATGATAAACGATTTATATCACTACTGCCATGGTTTGCGTTCCTAGCAACATATTAACCTTTTTATGACTTTCAATGAAATACAGGGATGAATCCATACGAGGGAGTTGCGTTAATGAAAATTACCGCGTATAAGGAAAACGCGTAAAACGGGAAACGCACTGAACGAACACTAACAACATTGGAGAAGGGCTATAAAACAACATGGCTGACAAAATATGGTAGGAAGAATCAGCAAAACTGCGCGCGCAACTCACTGAACATGCGCGGTAGGTTCTAGTGTGATCACGGCAGGACACTGGCCGTCCCCACCACATTTTAATAACGCCGCGGATGTGCGAGAACGTGGATAACCGAAACACATATTGTGAGGCTCTTGTATACCACTATCTCATTGTTCCTTTTCCTTCAATACTGAAGAATCACGTCACTCAGTCTTGTACGTATCTAAATCTGTGCAGTAACATATCACAAAATATTCAGTGCGCATGTACTTAACGGTGTTCAAGTTTTGCATTTACGGGGAAGGAGCATGGAACATAATTATCACTTCACAAGAGAATGCATAAAGTAATCCGCTACGTAGGAAACAGATACAAAAACACACGAGTAAAGCACCCCTACCATTTAAACTTGACACTGTACTGTGTCATACATAGCACCAGGCTTAACAATAGGAGCTTAAAGTTTACTGTGAAACGGATGCAAAGTAGATTCAAGGAGGAAGCACAGTATTAATTTCACACTCCTGAAACTTGAAGGGTTTCAATATAATAGACACAGGAACTGCAAGTACCAGGTTGGTTTCTCTTTGGATTGTTTTTCCGTTCTGTGTGTGATGTTTGCCTTAAAATGTAACGGAACTGTAGAATTACATTCAGAATTGCTGAGTTTTCGGAATTTGTCCATCGTCTGGTATTCTAGAAAATAGAAAACACAACGTTTCGGAAACTGCAGCTGTTTCCGCCCTCAGGTGATGGGGCGAGGAGATGGGTCTCCCCCATCACCTGAGGACGGAAACTGATCCAGTTTTCGAAACGAAACGTTATGCTATCTAGTTTCTAGAATACTGAACCACGGACAAACACCGAAAACCCATTAATTCTGAGCATTATATACCGTCGTCAGAACCCTTTAGTAACTACTTGTAAAATTACATTGTGTACTTAACAGGAGCGATTGATAGAAAGAATTACAAATGGAACTAGATATCTTCTCCCGCTCAGATACTACGGTCGTGGGTTCGGATCCAACTAGAGGTAGGAATCTCTGAATTTATTCTGAATTTATGTTGCCCTGTGTAGGTAGCGGCTTTGCGACGGGGTGATCACCCTTCTGTGAAGTCCTAATAAGATCCAGAAGCTCATCATTTTTTCGAAATTGTGATAGAAGAGACCTGAAGTATATTTTAATAAAATAATCTCGGGTTATCGGCCGTGTTGGGCGGTTAAATTTACCGACGTTTCGGGCATCAACTCTATCTCCATCATCAGAGGAGAAGTATGTTTCCCCGTCAGTGGACTACTACTTGGCAATAAGGCGTTACTTCCCAAAGGGTAACATGCTTCATAGTTCACCATTATGAACCACTCAAATCCAACAAGTAATTTTTCATGACTGCGTTAGTCATTTACGAGAACCATCACCAGATGTTTTAGAGGAAGGCTCCGCCAACCTGAATGGTCTCTCAGAGAGAAAATGTCATCCATGTAGGATTGTTATCCTACAATCAGGATCCGTACACAATGAAAAACAGAAAATAACCTCTCGTCTCGGCTTGTATAGGAATTAAAAGAACAGATAAGATCCACACAATGCAGTTTCATATCTAACCATGGGATTCCCCGATTCCAATCATGATGGTGTAACACAAACCCTCAAGCTTACCCCTTCTTCACCACGTACATTCTATTGTCCCACTATTTTTCTTATTCTTTTGTGCGTTAAATTCATATCCTTTTTTGCCATCGCGTTTTGTCTGCTTTTCACAGCCACCCAAGCAGACAAACCGCGTCAGCAGCAAGAACTTACACTGTTAGAAAATGTGCACTTATATTTTCACTACGTCTGATAGAGAAGGGCGTAAATACAGATCCGCTACGGTTACAGACATTGTTAAAGTGAACATAATGGGGCGACGAGGGAAAATTTAATTATGTTTTGAGGGCAAGGCATGTAGCACGAAAGGGGGACAAGAGGAATGCATATAGGATATTGGTGGGAGAGCCAGAAGGAAAGAAACCACTGGGAAGACCATGGAGTAAGTGGGTGAACAATATTAAAATGGATCTTAGAGAGATAGGATGGGATGGTATGGATTGGATCGATATGGCTCAGGATAGGGACCAGTGGCCGGCTCTTGTGAACACGGTAATGAACCTTCGGGATCTATAAAATGTTGGGAAATTCTTGAGTAGCTGCAGATTTGGCGGCTCCTCAAGAAGGGCTCAGCTCCATAAGTAAGATTTGAGATTTTCGCGGAGGTAACCATGAAGAATGCCGTTTTCTGGGATGTGGCTCCATGTAGATATTGTGTTAACTGACGTTTCGTAGGAACGTACCGCCTCCATCTTCAGAGTATAACAAATCCGCGAGCGAGGAACCAGAGTGAGCAGATGGCTGTAGAAAATTGAACTAGATAAATCTTGATATAGTTTTTCTTCTATCCATTGCTTGATGGGAATATTTATGTACAGAGGCATGCAACTTCCCGTCTTAATTTCCTGAAAAATAGTTCGTAAAACGTGTTTCATATTATGAGCGTCTGCTTCCTATAGGTGCAATGTTGTAACTGAGGGACAGGTTCCCGAATGACCAGAATATAATAACAAAATATAAAACACCAATTTATTACCTGAAACGAGACATAAAAACATCGGAAACATATAAGTTTATGCTATAAACATAGGAGAGCCTTTATACCATAAAATAAGAATGAAATTATTAACATTTTAAGAAAACCGCAAAACCTTTTACAGGGCGCACTCCAGGCCAGACCTTAAGGAGAAATGGCTCGGGGACACTGCGTTCATTTGTTTCCGTTTGCGGTCGTAATTGTTCGGTTTTGTTCGGAAGTGATCCCAGATGGGCCATTCCGCCTCTGATTAACATACCAAGCCTAGGGTATGCACTTTATTATAAATGTTCGCATAAGCGAAATTACATAATTCCAATATTTGTGAGAAAGATAATTTCCTGTAATCTATTTCGGCAATAAATGCAAACTTTTGAAGTATGCCGTCTTCTGGGATGTGGCGCCGTGTAGATGTTGTGTGAACCGACGTTTAGGAGGAACGTATCACAATAAGATTTGGAAGAGATTTACCGTTCAGAGAGGACCCTAGCCCTGAAGCAGAGGACTAGCAATTGTTAGAAGCCGTTACCAGGAAACGTCTGGTAATATACTGTAAACAATAGTGTGTGCGCTAGTGACTTGTAAAGTGTGGAAATTAGCGATGACAGTGTAATGAAATGGTCAATAAATCCAATATCCAATCCAATATCCCTTCTACAGTCACTCCATATATTTTACGCTTAGAGGAAAATGTTCTGTTCAGTACTCTTAAGAGTGTGATTTCTGATTGCTCTAGTTGCATTGAGTTTGCGAAATGAAAGGCACGTGACAGCGGTGTAAGTGCTGCCTTATTACGAAGCCTCTGCTCTGTCAGAAGCGAGATGAACATGTAGACATCCGCCGTGAGTGATATCGCAAAGCGTGGGAAGATATGGCAAAGCTGTTAGCTCGATAAAAATCGCTACAATGTTAATATGCCATAAAACCAGACCGATTATAGCCAGACGCATCCCAACCTCTGAGCGCTATATTTCGCAGGGAAGTTACCTCAATAAATTGTTTTATTACGACCAGGGAGTTTCATAACTTCGTCTGTAACATTTTTTCAGGGTGCGTCAGACTTTGAGATGTCAATCTTATAGAAGAAATGTCTTATGTATTCAGCGATATATCCGGTAGGACGATTGTGGCGCTTATAGTAAAACAGAATATAACTCTTAAGATTTTATATTCTCATAGCCGTGGTTATAAATATGTCTGGGAAATAACGCCCTGTCGCTCGTTGAGAGCAAGCAGACGTTTCGTCTTCCAGGACGAAGAATAAGCTAAGCAAGAAACAAGAGTCAAGAAGGTAGCAAGTTGAGTCAGGATATATTTGCTTCCTAATGACGACTTAAAAATCCACGTCATTATCTGATGATTTCTAATGACAACATAAAATATATTCATTAGCTACTGATCTAATAGCGACTTTAAAACCTACGTCATTATCTGATGATTTCTAATGACAACTTAAAAATCTAGGTTATTATCTGATTTCAAACATTCAATCATGTTTTACACCGGCAATACTGTGGTCTTCTAAATGCTGTAGACGTGAAGTTCACCCCTGAAGATGGAGGCAGTATGTCCCTCTGAAACACTTGTAACAATCCACGAGACTACACTGCGTCACAAACAAGAGAACTACAGTCTAAACCACAGTTTTATGGACTGGATGAAGCGAGGATAATTTTCGTTTGATCAAATTTGCTGCAGAATGAAGTTTGTACGGCTTCTCGAATCATCGCTGTGGTTCTTATATTTCCATCCATCTAATTCTTTTGTTTCTTCAGTAAGCCAGTGATTGGCTGCTCCGCTCGGTCCAAGGAAACCCTCTCAATGCATTTGTGTATGCGACGAGAGAACCAAAAGCAGCAGCCTGACACACACAGCTACGGCACATCAAAAATACGGCCGTGGTGTCCGAGTATTCATTAGCTGATGCTACTCGTAAGAGAAGGGGTCACTGGATCTTTTTAATTTACCTAATCCTTGCGGCCGCACTATGGCGCTGGAGTCGACTCAGCTTCTAACAGAAATGAGTACCAGGAATCTTCCTGGGGGTTAAAGGCGGCCGGCGCGTAAGGCTGAAACCTCACCGCTATCTTGACCTGATTGTCTAGAAAATGTGGGAACCTCAACGTCTCACAACCCTATGGGCCTCCACGGCCTGTTACAGGGACAGCTTGAAGATACATAAAAAGCTGAATTAATTTTTGTGAATTAAGTGTTATTGAATATACTCACAGCTTCCTTCCAAAACTGGAGGGCGTCTCCTCCACCCACAACCTGCAGACGCGCCATGCTGTGGTGAGAGGGACCCACATAACATGACTCTTAGAGAGATAGGATGTGATAGTATGAATTGGATTGAACTGACTCAGGAGAGGCACCAGTGGAGGGCTCTTGTGAACACGGTAATGAACCTTCGGGTTCCACAAAATGCTGGGAAATTCTTGAGTAGCTGCAGAATTGGCGGCCCCTCCAGAAGGGCTCAGCTCCACGAGTAAGCAAGTAAGTAAGTATATGTTATAAGAGAGACAGTAAAATGTTTAGATTATGTCACACTAATTTCTTGTAGTAGGAATCGTACATTAGTGAAAATTGTTACAATAAAATGGAGTAACAAAACGACGCAATCTCTGTTCTAGAATTTTATTTTTATTTTCTGGGCTAAGAAACGACATTGTCTTCGTCTTTAATGAGCATGTCCCATTGAAAAGTTATTATCCACTTACCAGACTACGCGAGATCACACCCCATGAGGTGACAACACAAATCTGAAATTTCACATAGGATTTATGGCAATAACCACGACTGTTCCAGTCTGTTTAATGACGAGAATTTTCTCAATAAATAATCGCTCAACTTCTAAAAGCTGAAACTCTGAAATTCTTAAGTGATTAAAGTTTCCAAGGCAACATTTAATGAAACCATGTTTTGAAAAGAAAACTGAGTTTCATGCGCATCCTATGGATCACTAACTGAAGACGTGAGCATTATTATCAGGGCATGAGCCTCTGTAGATCTTCATGACGCAAGGAACCTGTCAAGACGAAGCTCCCGTTGCTAAGGACGAACAGCAACAAACAGCCCGCCCAACACGACAGAAGTTTCACGTCATATGCAGCAGTCCCTCCATTCTAAGGCGCACTTCTTTTCACATTTTAAAAATTTAAAAATCTGGGATCTTTTTACATTTAATGGCGTCTTAAGGATCGATAGCAAAGCCTGCAGAATGTGTCTCGACCTGTTGGAAGAGAATTATAAGAACAGTGGTTTTGTCTGTGCTACTTCAAGCACCACGTTGTAAAGACGTATGGAGAAGCAGAGGTATAGATCCACACATTCATATCATCGGAACTAGATGGATGTGACTGGTTAGCTCTACCCCCAGAAAAGCGTCCCCGAATGTGGCCCACAGAAAGCTTGCGCACGATAAAGAGAAGAACCGTTTCTCCCTCCCGGAATGGAGCACATACTTTCTGGTCGCCCAGTCCATAGCTATTTTTTTAAATTCGCTTTATGAGGGGTGGAGTCCAACTGGGTCCACTCGGCACGGCGGCCACTGATTGGCCTAATGTAGCCTGCCCCGGGTGATTATGATGATGGAAAATTTGGTGGAATGAAGATTGGCAGGGGAAACCGAAGTACTCGGAGAAAACCTACCCCCAGCGCCAATTTGGCCACCACAAATCCCACTTCATCGAACCCGGGCCGCCGCGGTGGGAAGCCAGCGACTAACCGCTTGAGCTATGGCGCGGCTCCAGTCCATAGCTTGGTCACAATCATGAGGGTTTCACTGTGGGAAAATCATAAAAATGTTTCACATTTTATCATGAAACTCTGCTTCAAATGATGGAGCAAGGATCTAAAAGCTTTGAAGCAGATATATTTGTTAAGAACACCGATATAAAAACAATTAAAAATTCACATTTTCCACAGAATATTTTGAGAGTGAAAGTTGATGAGATTCTTGGGGCACTTTCATATATGAGACAGATTATAAATGCATGCAGAGTTTTGTAAGGAAATCTGAAGGGAGCAGACTACTTAGGATATCAGAAAGAGATACGAGGAAAATATTAACAAGTACAATGGACGTAACAAATTTTCAATAAAACTTATTTTTTCTGAAGAAAAATTCTGACTCTCTATAAAATATAGTACATTCCATGAACCACGATCTAGTTGTGGTAACAATAAAGTTTTTTCGAAAATAACTCTTTCGCTATTCCGTATCAAAGAACCGTAAATATTGATAATTTGAAGGGAAGATTCACGTATATGCCATTCAGTGTCTTAACTGATATAACTTCGGATCGAGTCTAACAACATTTACGACAAGGATCAGAAATACATTTTCTATCAGTCGTTAACTATACTCACTGGCTCAAGTCCAAAAGATCTTCCGCTAGAAATCACCAATCGGATTCAGAAAGTTGCCGAAACTAAGGAAAAGTGAAGAGAAGTTGCCCATCAAAGTAAGTTATTCCTTACAGGGAAGAAGGGAGAAGGAACAGAGGAAACTTGAATTCCCAAGGTTCCACTTTGAAAATATCAACCTACGCGCACGCTTTAGCCACTCTGATCCAGAGGAGACTGTCTCGAGATGCCAGAATTTCAAGTTCTACTCTGTTCAGAACTGTTTCTATGTAACCTACAGAAATGGAACTGGTTAAAAGACATGGACACATTTCAACCTAAATTTAACGCAACGCGTGGTTAGTGCACATCAGAGCAGTGTAACAGTTTGGATGCATTAAAAACACCTGAAGATGGCCAAATATGGCCGAAACATGTTGTTAAGTGTTAAATGGTGAATAAACAATTGTTCCATTATTGACGGGCTGTGGATACATAGATATTTAATTAATTTAACTGTCCACATGTAGATAATATTCATTATGTTCCTGTCAACAGAATCGTTGTTAAAGAGATAGGATGGGATGATATGAGCTGGATTCATCTGGCTCAGGATAGGGACACGTGGAGGGCTTTTGTGAACACGATAATGAAACTTCGGGTTCCATAAAATGTTGGGAAATTCTTGAGTGGCTGAGCGACTGGCGGCTTCTCAAGAAGTGCTCAGCTCCCTGAAGCTAGTCAGTTACATTCCCGTAGACAAAAAAACTATTTGCAAAGTTTGAGTCTTCTGTCCAGGATGACATGTTTCGGCACACGTGTGTCATTTTCAAGTCCGATTCTTAGTTACAAATCTCCTATCATTTACTTTTCATAAATTTTACGTATAAAACAGAGCAGATTCCGCGGTGTGCTATACATAACACCAAAAAAATCCATGGCCTTTAGTTCGCAAGCGAACTATACCGACCGAGCGACCGCCGCTTGTCGATGAAGTTAGTGCCAACTTTAGCGGATAGAGGGTGTCGCGTGATCAGCGCAACGGATCCCCACGGCAGTTAATCTCGGTTTTCTAGATCGAAACCGCTACTTCTCCATTCAAATAGCTCTTCAACTATCCTCAAGAGGCTGAGTGGACACCGTTCCAGACACACTACTTCTCAGAAAACCTGGTAGCACCGGGAATCGAACCCAGGACCTCTGGATCTGTATCCAGGAACTCTGACCACTAGACCATAGAGGCGGCCATACATTGTATATATTATAATGGGTTGGTTTTTTTAATCTATTGGTTAACGCTGTAGTTGTACTGAAGTTTCAGTTACTGGGCTTCGGTAAAATATCAACAAAGCTAACCAGCAGCGTGAGGGAGGGGGGATTTTGCTTCGACCATGGTCTCTTAGCACATATCTAGCAGTTCACTTGAGGGACATCATCCCCTGTGTCCCCCCCCCCAAAGTCTCCCCTTGTCTATACTTCGGATCGAAACACCATTATCCATCTTGTGTCCACCAACAGCTTCTCTCTGTGCAGTAGAAATAGGAAGAAAAATAAAACGCGAGATGTCATTCTCTGACCGCAACGAACATAACAGCTCCATGAGCGGAAGGTAATAAGCAATTTCCGGTAACCTCCACGTCACATACCTAGGTGTCCTAGCAATCAACTGTGAGGCCAGCCTTCTTACCCGGCCCATTTCTTCCTCCATCACAGTGATCACAAGTTAAATCTCTTCTCTATTGCAAAGATGAAACCAAGTTTCCTCTAGACATGACCATAAAGCGTCCATCTCCCTTTTACTTCATCGCCCATCATGACGCCATGTTGAAAATGTCTTTATGCCATCACACAAATTACGACGCCAAAAAAATTATTCGGGAACACGAGCTTTATATTGGGGTCAGATAGGACATGTCCTCCTTGTTGGGACGGTGTAAGCGACACTCATAACGTCACGAAATAAGAGAATATATTAACATGTTCAGTTTGTCTGTAACCTCTGCATTCGTTCGTACGAGACTCTCTGATAAAACTTCCATTGTGCTACATGCGTTCTCGTTAAGCTGTAGTAATCCTTTAAAGCCTGAAATTCTGATAAGCAATATATAAGAAGAGAATCCGTACCTCACAGGAAACCTAT
Source organism: Cryptotermes secundus (assembly GCF_002891405.2). NCBI lineage: Eukaryota > Metazoa > Arthropoda > Insecta > Blattodea > Kalotermitidae > Cryptotermes > Cryptotermes secundus. The sequence goes on from NW_019720570.1 coordinate 887,661, forward strand.
TACGTCTCCGTTACAAAGCCCAACCGGTAAGGAAGAAATCATTGTTTATTATGAAAACCATAGAAACACATAAATACACTCTGTGGGAAGAATGTAGATTTATATTACGTTAAAGTAAGTGGTACATATATTGGGCCGCGCCATAGCTCAAGCGGTTGGTCGCTGGTTTCCCACCGCGGCGGCCCGGTTTCGATAACGGGTCTGGTCAAGTGGGATTTGTGGTGGACAAAGTGGTGCTGGGGCAGGTTTTCTCTGAGTACTTCGGTTTCTCCTGCCAATCTTCATTCCACCAATTGCTCCACAATCACCCTCACCTATCATCTGGGACTGGTACAATAGGCCAGAAGTGGCCGCAGTACAAGGGACTTAGTCTCACCCCACTAGCAATAAAGAAAAGTGGTGTATATAGTAATCACACGTATTTAAATTATTAACCACATCCCTTTGTTTGTGCAGTATCTTTTTAATCTCCGACGGTGAAACAGAGATGTCATAAACAGAAGTGAACAAAATATTTCACATCTGAAGTCTCAAGGCAGTGACTATAAAAATATATTCGGAGATCAGACGTGGCGTAGTTTACCAACGTTTCGGCGGAATTTGTTGCGTCTATCAACGGGGCAGTCTTCTTCTTTGAAGATAATGACAGCAAATATTTCTTAAACGTAATATTCTACCACACTACACGGCGTAGCATTTCAGTACACAAAAATAAATAGTGACCGTCCCTTACTCATTCATCTTTATCCGAGATCATTCGGAGATTCTGGTTAATGTGGGTACATTCACAAATAAGATTAAGAGAAAATTAATTTCTGGAAATATTTGCTAATATTCCGATCAGATCTTCTCTTTTGTCCCCATTCTAAAAACGTAAAAAGTAGATTACACAAAACAATAATTTTACTTATTGTTTTGTACATATTGCTATATGAAACTTCCACATTATCACTTTTCCTGGATAGTCTCTTTCCAAGAACAGAGATGCCATGTATGCGACCAGAAGACGAAGAAGAGGACGTAAGAAGATGCTGGATGACCTTGGGGACAGAAGAGGATATTCTCATTTGAAGGACAAAGCTTGGGATCGCATTAAATGGAGGAACTGTTTTGGAAGAGACTGTGGACCTGTCGTCTGACAGATTACTGATGAATGAATGAATTTGTACATATTACTTTACACCCTTTAGATGGGGAACCACAGGGGGGGGGGGTTCCGAACAGCGTGCTGTGAGGACTATTTGAACCTAAGCCAGATTACTGTTGTACCATATTCTGGAAACTAACGTCATAAAGATCTCGACGTTTCGGAAAAAAAGTTAAGCCTGCTTGCCGCTTACTGTTCCTTGTTTTTAACCCTTCCATCTTTCTACCGCGAAGATGGAGGCGATATATTCCTCCAAAATTTCAGGCTTTTCCCGAAATATACAACATGATAACCATAATCTACAAAATATTTTTCTGTTTTTCATGCCACCCAGACTCTATCTGGAGCCCATCTAACGTAATGGTTGCTGAGGGCATTTTATCGCGGGTAAACCGGTAGGAGCGTGAAGCTCTCCTCCACCCAGGGCCGAGTTTAAAAATGTTTGGAGCTATATATCCACTCCCCTATACGTTTTCATGGCGTGGTGTTTAAATAAATATTAGGTTCCTGACTTACAGAACTAGATCGCTTTCTAGCGGTTATTCCTGACGCTGACGCCACCGAGTCTACACAGCGTGGGGTTTCAGGACGACTGATAACTAATTAAATGGAAGCAACGGTGGCCCAAACGAGGTACTATCCCAGCGTCTGCCTGACAGAGACCACGATAAACGTCACAGATTCGAACCGAATACCTTGTGTATTCAAATCTGAAAACTTACGTATACACCAACGTGTGTATTAAGCCCCCGTACCTCAGTGCACACAGCCACAGCATCCTGTCTTTGCGCCTTGGCGTCTGCACGAGAAGTATCCCTTGAGCACACAGGGTACAGCTCTGGGCCCTTAGAGCAAGCACGTGGGGTTATTAATACTTCGCATCCTTTTTATGGCCGTTTCTGCTGTAGGGGGTTAAAAATAACTGAACCAGATCCTTCCTGTCTAGAAATTATAAACCATAATGTGGTTTATGTTACCTATGTTTAACCGACACGTGAGAAAACATACCTGTACTGTAGCTACGTCAAGAGTCATTTTGCTATTTCATAAGGTAACGCCATTTTTCGCACCGAATATAGTTCGAAATCCAACAGCTGTAAAAGCACAGATAACAATTAAATAGTCCTAACACAATTATCTTTATAGCAGTGGTTACAAACCTGGGAGCTCGCTTCCTATGAGTCCTGAAGAGGTTTAGGAGGACGAGTGATGACACGACAAGCAAATCCTTTTTTTCTTTCGCTGCGAAATTTAGTTCGAGTGTTTTTCTTTGTTGCTTTTAACCCTTCAAAGCCTAGTGGTTGCTATATTGTGGCGTATAGACCCATCGATAAGCAATGATTCTATAAACAGTGGCCGTTACTAGGTAACGTCCGCAATATACACGCACTCAATATTAGAAGAACGGCGTTTTCTATGTGGTCCGCGCCGAGAAGTTCTGACCAGGACAGACTTAGCAATGAATTTAGTTGAGTTCTGCACGGGAAACTGTGAAAACAGAATCTGAGAGCGCGAAGCTGAAGAATTTCCACTGTTAGAAGCCGTTCCTAGGGAACGGTAGATGAAGACACAGCAGGCTGGAAAAATACTTAGCGGGTGCTGCGGTGATTTGTGAATTGCTGATATCAGCGGTGGCGCTGTCATTACATGCACTTACGGGTCATGTGTATAAGTGGTCAATAAATCCATTCACCATTCCAAACCCCCGTCTATAGTCACACATACTGCGTGACGTGAAGGGCTATACACGTAAATGAGAGATTCCACTTCTGTGATTCATTCTGTTCCACTCAACTTACTCCACGTCCTTAACGTATGGTACAAATATTGTGATATGACGCCTGAAAGCCGGAATAGCGGAGCCAGACTAGACGTTCATTACTAGGCAACGACTCGATAAACAGGTCCCCGTGGAAATAAACACGCACCCAAGAATAGAACTACTGTTTCTACACAATGTGAGATATACACGCCTCTATAACAATGGAGGAATTATTACGAAACGCCGTTTTCTGTTGAGGCAGCCCCGAATCTATATAACGAGGATCTGAGGCCAGCTCAGAGAAAATAGAGGGAGTTTGTTGAGGCTGTGATTCAGTGAGACTTATCGTTCCTGCGTTAGAAGACATTGCTAGGAAACGGATAGCGGAGACTGTAACAGACTGAGAACAGTAGTGGGTGTAACAGTGAATTGTAAATTGCGGAGATCAGCGGTAGCTCTTAAATTACCTGTATTTACGAGTTCTGTGCCTAAGTCGTCAATAAATCGAATCACCCAATATAAACCCCGTATAGTAATCACCCCTAAACGTGACAATATTGTTTTTATTACGGGCTACTTTATGACGTTTCACTATCTATATTATACAGCTTCGAATGGTAGGATTCGTGAATAGTGAAATGGAATGGATTGGAGAGAAATTTTTAGTGTCCTAACCAAGCTACAACTCCGACGTTTGATTGGAAGTTATGAAGAAAATCATGAAGAACCACATTTAGGATAGCTGATGTCCCGGCAGAGTACCTAGCAGTTTCCTGTATGTCCACAGCGTTGTACTACCGCCGGGGTAGCGCAGTCGGTATAGCGACTGGCTAAGGGGTGGACGACTGAGAGGTCGGAGTTCGAATCCCGGTAGGGTCAAGAACTTTTTCTTCTCCAACTTCCTATCCAGGTGGTAGCAGGGGTTCTTTCCCGGGGGTAAAGCGGCAGGGGCGTGAAACTAACCACTCACCTCCAGCTAGTGCCAAGGTCAAGAAAATGTTGATTTATACATCCACTCCCCCATACGCCTTCAAAGTGTAGTGTTGAGTACAGGGACAACTTTACCTTTACATTTATGCCTACGGCGTTACCGCTGAGCCAACCCGCACGGTTGCTACGTATTTGAGAATAAAACTTGACATTTCCCACGGTGATGCCTATGAATAGTGATGCCGCATAGATCGGTAGTATTTCACCCAATTTTGGGTTTTCTTTCTTTTATGATCAACCCATCGTTGGGGCAGACTCTTGTTACACTGCTCCTCGTGGTGGCTTCAGGAACTACGTGCGTTCGTAGAACGAGAAAATAAAACAAACTTTCTGAGTTACTACTTCCGGTAATGAAACACTGGATTTTGTGTCCAGTTTAATTTACTTACAATACTTTTTTTAAGCCTTCAGTTCTTTTGTATTTAACCCTGTATGGCTCTGAGCTGCCACTACCCTATGTTACGCATTGCGTTTTGTCACTTTTGGCTGTACTGACCCTCTGATGTGAAACTGTTCGCTCAACCCAACACTGTTCTAGATTAACCTCAAAGGGCGTATTTATTTCTTTCCAGATAAAAACAATTTCCCGCAAGATCACGGAGGGAGTGAAAGTTCACAAAAGAGCACCCCATGAGAGGGCAGCCCAGGTTCGCATGGAGAGGCGAGACCTTTGCAATGCACAGAACGAATATGGACCATATTAACTGACTGTGCAGAAGGCTTGTCTAGCCCATCACGTAAATTAATACCGGATACCATAAGAGCAATGCCGGTAACGCAAGGGGGAGGGGAAGCTCTGCTTATAGCCTAATTCAGCGATACTCTTCGTGCATTAAAAGTAATGGAAACGGGTTGTATGGTTAGAGAGCTGAGGGGGGGGGGTGCACATGATATAAACCAGAAGAGAGATAAAACATTCGGGGCGCAGTTCCAATCCCATCTGCAATGAACACTGAAGGGTGGAAGGGTACCGAAGGGAGGAAGGGTGTTCATAATATGTAACGGCTTTCGGCGAGGCGAGAAATGATACTTGAACGTATGATCATGGCGCTAAAGTTAATGAACTAGGTCCTTATTACCTTATCTTGTTTCCTTTTATTATCGCCATGCTGTCGGTGTGTGTGTTTGTGTCCCCTGTTTGAAAGTTTAAATTTGTTCACCAAAACTGTGCATGAATATTTTTCATTCGTAGGCAACCTCAGTATCATATTTTACAATGAAACGACGATCGCGCAAAATTTTGAGGTGGGAGGGACATTAAAATCACTTGCTTTATGTATTGCATTAGATTTTGAAAAAAAAATAAAATTATGTTTATCCTTTAGATCCCAGTGGTTACAATATATACCACTTGATTTAAAAATTAAAAGAGGTAAAGTTATACCTCTGCTTAACTAATTAAGCACTATGTCATGAAGGTGTATGGGGGGGGTGGATGTATAGACCCATATTTTCTAGACCTTGACACTAGCTGGAAGTAAGTGGTCAGCTTCACGCCTCTTCAGCTTTACCCTCGGGAATAGAGTTCCCGGAACCCATTTGATAGGAGGTTGGGTGGGCCCCAGAACTGGTCTGGACGACGTGGAGAAGAGAAAATTCTTGGCCCTGCCGGGACTCGAACTCCGATACCTCTGTCGTCCAGCTTTTAGCCAGTGGCTATACCGACTGAGCTATCCAGGATCCCAGGATGGCCGGTGAATAACGAATTGAAAAGTATTTTTAAGGATGTTGTCACAACTTAATGAATTATTACCCCCAGAAACATCTGGCAATACTGAAGAAAATCATGAATAAATTCAGTCAGGATAGCCGGAACCCTGGCCGAGATTTTAAAGGAGCACCTCCCGAGTTAAAGTGTGGAATTTTACGGCTGTGCCACATTTGTACGTGGACAAGCTAATTCTGAAAGGGAAGAGGTCGGAAAGCTCAATCGGTAAAAGATGAAAAAGCATAAGACATTTTGTAATACATCTTAGTTGAGAGACGGACATTTCTCTATACAATATCAGGTGTATTATTGATTCTAGACGGCGTTGGATTGATGAATAGATTTATGGACTACTTACAGGTCATAACTACAAATAACTATAACTCCATTGCTGATCTCCACACTAAGTCTTCTAAGTCTGCTTTCACTAGTCGTTGCTTGGTAACAGCTCTCAACAATGGCTATTCATCTGCAGTGTTTCCTGGTAACGAATCTTAGGAATGGAGATTCTTCAGCTTCCGTTGCCCGCCGGTTAACACTCCACAGCCGAACTCTCACTGCACTGCACTGCACTGCACTGTCTTAAATGAACTAGGTCGGCTGAGTCATATAGCTCGGAGCGAACCCACAGAGAACACCTCTTGCAACATCTCTTCTATTGTTGTGTGACGTCACCGCGCACGCTTATGCTGCGGGCGCTACATAGCAATGACTACGCGACACGTATCGTAACACCTTCTCTATTGTTGCGTGCGGCATTACCTAGCAACGGTTCTTTCTCTTCCTCCACAGTACGCCACAATATTATGAAAGAAGTGGTTACGAAATTTTGCATGCAAAACCGAAGACAGGAGACCTCTTGGAAATTCTGAGCATAGATGTAAGGATAATATTAGAATACATCTTAAAGAGATGAGGCATGATATACACTGGATTCATCTTATTTTGTTCAGGGCTTAGTACAATGCTCTTGCGAACTCGGAAATGAACCTCCGGGTTCTAAAAGGGGCTAGGAATTTCTTGACCAGCTGAAATTTCTCGGGGAAGATTTAATTTTGTCAAAGTTAATCGTTATCATACTCAATGAAGAAAAACCAGAACGCACAAGCTTCTTGTTAAAGCTTAAATTTGATATCTTCAAAGTCTGTCATATTCAAAAATCGTATTTATTGCTGCATCCATAGAGAATATTCATAACTAAACGAAATCACTTCAACCATCGTCGCTGTGTTAGCGATATCGTAATAATTAATACTGGGTGATTCACTTCAAGGAAGAAAACATTAAAAATTCTGAATCACACAATCATTTGTCATATAGTATTCGTATATGTGGATCTAATGAAGCAATAGAAGATACTGAAATAGGATTTTACCCTCCTGGAGTCAGAAGTACAGGAGGCTCCATGTATTTATATACATTCTTACACCATAGAACAATTGAAATCACCGTTTGAAGGATATGTCACATACATTGCAAATTTATCGGTCTTGCGATATAGGCCTATATAGTGTTCTTAAGTTTCGTTTCCTTCGATATTTAACTCCGTGATTTATAGTTCTTTATTTGGTGTCTCTGAGTGAATCACCCTGTATAAGACAGTTAATTCGTCTTTCAACCCATACTCTCACTTCCCGTTCCTTCTTCACGAAGACGATGGAGAAACCATCTTCCTGAAAGAGGCAACGCCCCATATCAGGCCATTGATGGACATCGTAAAAAATCATCATCCAATCCCAACACTTCTTCATCTAGAGCAGCTCCTTCTTCTCGCTCCTCTGCAGTCAAAATAGAGTATTACCTACTCAGCTAGCCAACTGAAGTTAAAAGGATGCAGCCATTAGAGGAGACATACGTGTGAGACATGTTCTCCTTAACCATTACACGGACTGAATGCAGTAACGAGACAGCTCCGGCATCCTGCGATATATCCTTATTAAATGTCGGATAAAATTACCGCTTAAAAAAAGTGGGCCTTTAAAAATTGTGTTATAGCATACTGAAGGCAATGTTACCTGTAGTGTAACATTGTTACGGCGTGTTACGCCTGTATGAAACTACAACCCGTGAAATGTCTAAAATCATGGCCCCCAAGTATCTTGCTCACAAAATTTTACAGGTCCTGTTTTATAGTGTACTGCAGCTGTAGACATTCTGCAACTTGGACAATATCATAATTTACTTCAACGGCTGAACGGGTTTACAGCAGAGATAAATTATCGTAATAACTTCTAAGTCTAGGAGATCCTTCCTCAGGAATTTTATGTCAACCAACTGCCGAGCGGGTTAGGGTAGTGGTAACGCTCTTGACTTCTAATCGGGAAGTTGTCAGTTCGAAACTCCGCCTGGATACCGCCTAATATAACTGAGTTTTCTTTTTGTGTTTTCCCCAGTCACTTCAGGTAAATAATGGGTAGTACCTTAAATTAGGAGACCCCCACTTTCTCTTGCAATCTCCATAATGAATTAGTCACTATCATTACATTAACTGAACATAAAGACATACCTACACTAACTTCACGAAGCTGAGCTCTTCTTCCGAAGTCGCCAATTTTGTAGCTTCTCTAGAACTTCCCAGCATTTTATGGAACCCGGAGGTTCATTACCGTGTTCACAAGAGCCCTCCACTGGTCCTTATCCTGATCCAGATTGATCCAGTCCATATCTTCCCATTGCTTAACTCTAGGATTCATTTTAATATTATCCACCCACCTACGTCTTAGTGTCCTCTTTCATTCTGGTTTTCCCACCAATACCCAAAATGTATTCCTCTTCCCCCCATTTTTGTTACATGCCTGGCCTCCTCCTTGACTTGATCATTCTAATTACAATTGGAGAAGAGTAAAAGTTATGAAGCTCCTCATTATGTAGTCTTCTCCAACCTCCTGTCACTTCATCTCATTTAGGTCCAAATATTCTCCTCAACACCGTGTTCTCAAACATCCTCAGTCTATATTCCTCCCTTAATGTCAGAGACAAATTTGCACACCATACAGAACCACAGACAACATAAAGACAAAAACAACAGAAATATTAAATTCTATCAATACATTGCGTTCATTAATCAGTATTATTATTTTTGTAAGATTTGAGGCTTTCACGGCGGTGACTATGAAGAAAGCAGTCTTCTGGGATTTGGCACCGTGTATATGTGGTGTTAACCGACGTTTCGGAGGAACGTTTCGCCTCCATCTTCAGGGTATAAGAAAAAATATAAGAAATCTGCAAGCGAAGAGACCATGAGAACCGGTAAAAGCAGACTGTTCCTCCGAAACGTCGGTTAACACCACATATACACGGTGCCAAATCCCAGAAGACTGCTTTCTTCATTATTATTTCTGTTTACTTTCGTAACTGTTTCTAGACTAATATTTCACGCAATGAAATATAGCAGAATACTGACACTAAGAGCGTAAGATATCACGGACAGTATCAGGCGTGCACCTGTTGGCAGCTGTAGTGTTGACGGAAACACGTCGCACTAACAGTGCCAATAAGTGTGTGAGATCTGATAATGCGGAAAAAAGCACACAGCAATCTGAATAACGGAACAAAAAGCCAAAAAAAAGTAATCTTACCGAATAAATAAGAGATTCACTGCAAATTAATATCTGATATAGAATGGCCATAAAATTTTACAAACACGTTGCCAACTTTCGCGTCTTATCGACCTGAAAGAAGGAGTTTAATGTCGGGCGGTAAGGTGAGCAGTCGCTGTACAATCTCTGCCCTCATTTTACACACCCAACGCCGTCCCTCGGAGGAGATTCTCCCCCCTTTACGAATCCCTTCCTTTTACCTCTGATTTGAGTCTAAATAATTGACTGAGATGCAAGCGGATCGAGGGAAAAGGCGGACCCTTACCGAGGTTCAGGCTCGGTCATTACGTCATTACGTACGCTCGGAAAGCAACAGAACTGGATTAACCGTATTGTACAGCACAGAGCGCAACGCCTACCGGGACATGTGGAAATACGACAAAAAAGCGATATCGAAAAGGCATAAGTCCTATTATTTTAAAATATGTACGTTATATAGTCGTAGTCGATATAGCGACTGGCTACGGTCTGGTCGACTGAGGGGTCGGAGTTCGAGTGCCGGTAGGGTCAAGAATTTTCTCTTCTCCAAATCGTCCAGACCGGCTCTGGGGTCCACCTTCTATCCAATGGGTACCGGGGGTAAAGCTGCCAGGGCGTGAAGCTGACCACTTACCTCCAACTAGTACTGAGGTCGAAAAAATTAGGATCTATACATCCACCCCCCATACGCCTTCATGGAGTACTGCTTAATTAGTTAAGCATAGGGACAATTTTATCTTATGTTATATAGACTGAGGGTGTTTGAGAACAGGGTGTTGAGGAGAATATTTGAACCAAAGGGAGATGAAGTGACAAGAGGTTGGAGAAAACTGCATAATGAGGAGCTTCATAAATTGTATTCTTTACCAATTAGAATGATCAAGTCAAGGAGGCTGAGATGGGCAGGGCATGTAGCACGAATGAACATAAAGAGGAATGCATATAGGGCATTGGTGAGAAAGCCAGAAGAAAAGGAACCACCAGGAAGACCAAGACGTTGGTGGGTGGGCAATATTAAAATGGATCTTAGAGAGATGAAATGGGATGGTATGGATTTGATTAATCTGGCTCACGATAGGGACCAGTGGAGGGCTATTGTGAACACGGTAATTAACCTTAGGTTTCCATGGGTAGGTGCGGCTTTTCAAGAAGGGCTCAGCTCCATGAGTCAGTAGTCAAGAGTGTAGAGCAGGGCTGCCCAAATTCTAGCCACTGAGAGACGACACAATACCTTAGGTATGTAGCCCACAGGTACCTCACGTGATTTACACAGACAATGAACTGGATAGCTCGATCAGTACAGTAACTAGCTGAAAGAGGGATAGGATTTGATTTGTCCAGTATCACAAGTCAAGACTGGCACTAGCCAGTTCCGCAGAACACAGTCCCTTTTTGGAAGCTAACAGTCCCCAAACTGATCAAAGTAAACCTATCCTTGATCTCAATTAGCTAATCATTATTAACCTTGGGTAATGCCGGTCACAGTGGCTGCACTAGAACATGAACCGTAATCGCTCGCTCGAACACTGGGATCATGGGTTCGAATCCTGCTTAAGGAATGGATGTTTGTCTACATATATTCTGTGTTTGTGTTAGATATCAGCCTTGCGACGGGCTGATCCCCCGTCGAAGGAGTCCTACCGATTATCTTAGATTAAGAAACTGAAATGAACAAAAGCGTTTCACGGATGCCCTAAGCTCCAAATGGTATCTACGCGAAAAGAGGAAGTATTTCGGTACTAGATGGAGGTGAATGGTGAGGTTCTAGCTCCGGCTGCTTTACCCATGAGACAGTCTGAAAGTTATGAAGACGAGAAGAACTGTCTGGCCCTGATGGGAACCAGAAGATTTGCAAAGGAAATGTTAGCTACCCTTATCTTCAGAACTACCCGAATTTTTGTTAAAATTTTACTGCTACTGCAACCCATCTGGGTCTGTTGCAGCCAGTCTGCACCCAGGAAAACACTTCTAATATCCTTAAATATTATCTCTCCATCGATGCATGTATCTGCCTCACATTTCCACTTTTTAGACTATTTCCTATCCCCCATGCGTGCTATATATGACGCCCCTCTCACATTTATTTGCCCACTCTAATAATGACAGGTGTAGATGACTAAACATGAAATTCTTCATATTATTATATAAACATCTCCTCCTATAGCTTAATTTTCCTTAGGTTCAAATATTCTTCTAAATGCCTAGTTCTAGAGCGACCTACCGTTCCTTACGTATTTCACTCGCAGTAAGGGACAAAACTACACACCCACACAAAACATTTTTCAAAATCACGTTTGAATCTTTTGGTTTCTAAACACAAGATGAGATATAGAAAAGTTTACCTTGAATGATAGCAAGAAATCGCCGCATTTCATTTGGTATCTAACATCTCTGTAAGAAACAGTCAATTTCTTATATTAGAATGTTTTTATGTTGACATAAAATTTCCATGCGGTTTTCCCAGAAGACTACTCTTAGTAGTGACCATTGTGATAACCTCAAATCCGGTATAAAAATCTCAATCCAGAAATGATACGGAACGCCACATCGCTCTCAGCGGATGCACTGCTGACATCTGCAGGGAAGTATCCGAACTGCCGAAGTTCGGGCAGTAGGAATGTCCTTAATCTCAGCCCCAGTTTCACCCTTTACCAGTCCTGAACCTCACCTCGGAAGTAAGAAAAGCATTGCTAACTTTAACTCTCATGAGACTCGTGCAGTCCTACCCTCCACCAATCCAAAATTACCAGCAGGGGTTAAGACTTCCCCCCCCCTTACGCATTTCTCTCCCTCTATGAACCCCACATCTGCCTTCCTTCCCGCCTTACACACGAACATCTGTATCATGTGTGGTTCTGAAGTCAGCTGGCCTAACAGGAACACAAAATAATTGAAGCTACTAGTGTGCCACCTTGTCATTCCGCAGCGCAAGCAGCTTACAGCTGAGTCCTAGGTTGAGTAACGACCAGTGACGCCTTCACACACGCCTTGTTGCTGAATCTTCTCTTGGGCCTTTGCGTCATGTGGATGCCGGTAGTGCATCTGACGTTTCGGAGACGCACTCTGCCTCTTAGCGGGATAAGTGAGTGTTCGTTTATATAAAAGTTTTGATCTAGTACACCCGAATGTGGGTGTGGCCTGGTGCAGGATCCGGACCAATAGAGACAGTGGACAGAAAAATATTGTCTCATGATTTGGGTGTGACTAGAGACGAGGTTTGAATTGGAAACTGGATTTGCTGGACATCTGCAGATCGCAGCTACAATTAACTACTTCAAAGAATATCGTAACTAAAGCACACATTAATTCTTCTCAGTCTTCATTATCCGTTGCTTTGTAGCGGCTCTCAACGACGGGCATTCCCCTTCCTCTGTGTTTCCGAACTCTCCTCAGCCTCAGCTACCAGCTTCTTACTTCTCAAAACTTAAAGTTTTAGCTGACAATTCAAAATTATGTTACAGTCGATGGTCAGTCGGCCACTTTATCTTGGTGTCAAGCCGAATATGGGGCAGGACAGATTTCTATTATGGTCAGACAGATGCAGGTTTGTTGATGTGGGGCGCCCTCTCTGACGATAGGACGGGTCTGTCGTTTACAACTACTGCTGGCCGTAGAGAGGGCAGATATATTTATCGCGGTAGCTGACAACTGAACTGCTAGTCCTCGTTATATAGTCCGGGCACGGACCGCACAGAAAGCATCTATTACATTATTACCTGTTCTCTCATTACCGGAGAACCGTGTTCACAGAGCTGTTCCCTAGCAACACTGTTATACTGTGACTTATTTACAACGTTGTTACTTGGCATTGCATCTGTGTGTCACAATATTATTGAAATTAGCCTATTTAAGGACCACCGAATGCACTTCTAAGCCCGATTCTATTCTTACTGTCGGTCCGTTGGAGAAAATTCTATATATCAATGCACATTAACGCACCCTATTCACTTTAAGAGTGAAAATTTTCACTCCCGAAACATCGAAAATTTTACCCACATTCACACGACCCTGTTAAAGCCTGGATTCCCTCTTGACACTCCTAACCGTCTCTGAGCTTATACAAATATTACCGACTGAATCGGTTGCCGATTTTAACTGCTTTCGTTGTAACGTATACAGACGTATTAAGATCATCAGCCTCGTAAAAACGAAGCACATCTAATTAATATTTAGAAATGCAGTTTATTACCAAATTTAGGAAAACTTTTGCTCTGTGTCGCTCAGCCTCCCCTCTGCTTCTGTTCTTCTTTGCTTGGCCTAATCTTGGGCCCTTAAGATGGAGGCGAAATGTTCCTCCGAAACGTCAGTTGAATTTTATCGGATTGCATGACGTTATGTTTTCGTAGCCACCGCTGTGACAGCTCACATTCCACAGAGACTGTCTTCTTCAAAATAGCCTGTTTACACGACCGTCTCTGTGGTCTAGTGTTCAGCATTCCTAGCTACAGATCCAGAGGTTCCGGGTTCGATTCCCGGCGCTACCAGATTTTTTTTCTGAGAAGTAGTGAGTCTGGAACGGGATCCTCTCAGCCTCGTGAGGATAATTGTGGAGCTATTTCAAGGAAATAGCGGCTGTGGCTAGAAAACCGAAATTAACGGCCGTGGGAATTCGTTGCTGACCACGCGACACCCTCTATCCGCAAGAGTTGGCACTAAACTTCGCCGACAGGCGGCGGTCGCTCGGTCGGTATAGTTCGCTTGGGGACTAAAATCACGGAGTTTTTTTTTTTATTTTCTTTGTTTTATGTGAATATGTTTTGTAAACGTGAGGTCTGTCCTTGTCATAATGAAATTTCGGTATACCGCAGAAAAAAATCGTAGAATATTAACATGACGCATGAACGTACGAAGTACACCTGATGATGGCCAATTACGACCGAAACATGTAGTGTAGAAGAAGAAAAGACAAAGATCTACAACCAAATTAAAAAAATTGTTGCATTCACGACGGCGTTTGTATTATTACATATAGTGTATAGTGCAAGAGGATGCTTAAATATAATATAGTACGAAGTAAGTTACGTAAAATGTCACGAACGAGCGAGAAACTTTCCGTTTCAGTGTATCGTGTCTATTATTTGAGTACTAACAATACTCTGATATAGATATGTGAAGTAAAGTGTAGTATACGAAGAAGATGATTCATGATAGACTATTCGATCGTGTCACTCGTGGGTGATGGCTACAAATCGACCTCGACGCATCATTCGATAAGATGTAGGATTACAATTGAATAAAGGAAGAAATAGTAGAATTAATACTATGACAATTTGTATAACAAACTGTGACATTTTCCGTCGAATTCTTAGCGGGTGTTACACCAGTACTTCTAGATTCTTTCCTCATTTCACAGATTTTTTTTTTTATTATTTCAGCTTTATTACAGAGTTTTATCTGCACTGATATTCTCAATAGTTTGTGTGCCTGGGATTTTACTGAAAAGTTATTCCTTGATCCACGAGTCCTTCCATCACTGTGACTTAAAGCCGCAATGTTCTAATAACGAAGGAAAATAAAAAAAAAACGCAAAGTAGAAATAACAACGTGAGTAAATGACATTTTCATGCTGCTAATTGATTAAAGTTTTTTCCCCGCTTTGTTCTTGAGGTAATTACAAAGGCTTGTGATGTTCTTAATCCAAAATAAAAGCAAAAGGAAGCAAATATAAAGGAGAACTGAAGAGATGAGCCAGACCCACGAAGGACCTCAGACAAATATATTTTTCTTTGAGGAAAAGTTATCAGAAGAGGAATATAATACAGTCTATACCGTTAGTGAAAGGATGAAGGTAAAGTTGCTTCTAAGGCAATTACAGTTTGTCTTAATTACGCATAAGATAAATAAAGAAAATAACTTAAGTAAGACAAACTACTCCCAGTATAAATACTCGTACCTTGATTGACGAATGTATATCTCTATGAATGGCTTTACTGTTTAACTGAGCTAGAAAAGCCACAGATATACGCGTAATTATTTACGAATTTAAATTATTTAGAAGTAATACATGAAGTTGTAAAATAAACAGAAATAACAAAGGAAACAATTCTTTTAAAGAAGACGATTTGTAGGAAAATATAGGGAGCCGCGGACTCGTCAACTGAGGAATCAGAATTTGATTCTCGTGTGAGGCAAGATGTGCTAGGTAGTGCCCGCAGCAGAAGAATGCAACAATAGAAGAAACGTTGAAAGCGGTGTTTCCTGTGAGGTCAGTTCCCAGGTTGTATAAAGAGGGCCAGCTGCCATTAGAAAAGAGTCTTGTGACGGCAGGGAGAAGAGTAGGAGGTAGGTTACCCGCCAGCCTGTTATGTTTAAATACAGTAGTACTGGTTTGTTTCTACACACTGTCCCGTGCTACAGATCCCCACTACATCAAATTCGTTAGTTCATAGGATTCAGCTCATGGAACTGTGCCACATGTAGGCAAGCAGTTAAAAGACTGTACGGAGACATAAAGAAGAGACAAATCAAAGCAAAATGAGACTTGTCTTGTTGGATATAAAGTCATATCATCTGATGATGAAAGTCAACTTACATTTCTGAGAAATATTTCGTCTTCATTTTCAGGTCGAAGAATAAGTCAAGCAAGAAACCATCAGGAAGCAGGTAGAGGGAGATTGGTTTGTGCCCTCTTTTTGCTGGGTTTTTTTTTTTGGCTTTTTATGTGAGCCAACTTATCAGATTCGATTTTGAGCGAAAGAATGGGAATCAAAACCTCCATATCAGAACCTCAGTCTTGTTGAGCATAAAAGGATCATATTCCATCACGTAACTACACAAGACATGTGATCTAACCTCAGAAATGGTTTTAGACAAACAGCGGAACTCACCCATGAAACCAGTTCTTCAAGCGCTTTGTAATTAAAATGCTGCACAGTGTCTCGCGCATGCGCCTGCTTTATCAACTCTCGCACCTGCAGACACAAAAGAAAACGAAATAAATGAACGCAGTGCACAATAAATAATCTCCTTAAACATGTCTTCGTACAGTCAGTCACGTATGACGTCAGTACTGGGGAAACGGAAGCTGCAATTTGGTGCTATTGCACAGAGTGTAATAGGTCGTATAACGACAATGTATTCTGTTTGTAAAGTTATTTTAAATAAATACTGTAACACGACGACTCAAAATTGGAATAGCGCATCAGCAGTATGCGTTCATTGCTAGGCAACGACACCGTAAACAGGTAACCGCGGCAACGAATATGTAAGCAACAAACGAAGTATTTTGAGCTATAACGATGAGAATAGTGTTTTCTGTGGGTCCGCCCCAAGGCTATATAAAGAGGATGCCAGGTAAGCTAGAATGATAACTGAGTGAGTCTCTCGAGAAGGCACTGGAAGATGACTGAGAAGAAATGGCAAGAAATGAATTGGGCTGTGTATGTTAATGAACTTTATTTATGTCAGGTAAAGGTAAGAGGGCCGGTCATGGTAGCCGAGCGGTCTAAGGCATGTACTGTCTTCGCTCGCTTGGAAACCGGGATCGTGGGTTCGAATCCCACTCAGGGCATGGATGTTTAGTTTGTGTGTGTGTGCGTTTTTCTGTGTTTGTGCACAGGTAGAGGCCTTCCGACGAGCTGATCACCCACCCAAGGAGTCCTACCGAATATGTAAGATCTAGAAAACCGAAGTGAACGGAGAAGTTTATGGAGGTAGGCCTAGGCCCACTGAAGCCGTAGTGCCAAGGGGGAAAAAAAAGTAAGAGGCCGTGAAGGTTCATATGGTTGTAAGACGTCGAGGCTCCCACATTTTCTAAACAGTCGTCTAATAGATGGCGGTGAAGTTGTCAGCCTCAAGCGCCAGGAGTGTAACCCCCTGGAAGATTCCTGGTACTAATTTCTGTTAGAGGCTGAGTCGACTCCAGGGCCACAGTGTGGCTGGAAGGATTAGGTCAATTGAAAAAAATTCACCTCATCGGGACTCGAACCCGCGACTTTCCGGCTTGTAGCACAGTGCCTCAACCAACTACGCAACCGTTTCCCTCCATATTTATGTCAGTTGATTTATAATTCATGTTTTACTTGTTAGGTCTGACCTATTCAAATTTTAGGTAGTTCACACAGATTCTATGGATGCCTCTACAGCAAGTTTCCCCAATTAATGTAACGAGCCCCTGCACGCGGTGAGTTGTCCAGAAAAGAAGTGCAGCTTCTCTGCGTTCTCCGTCCTACATCACGAGCCATGAAGGTGAATGTGTCTCTCTTACGTATGGCCGCCCCATAGCTCAAATGGTTAGTAGCTGGCTTCCCACAGCGGCGGCCCGGGTTCGATCCCGGGGTCTGGTCAAGTGGGATTTGTGGTGGACGAAGAGGCGCTGGGGCAAGTTTTCTCCGAGTACTTCGGTTTCCCCTGCCAATCTTCATTCCACCAACTGCTCCACAATCACCCTCACCTATCATCTGGGGCTGGTACAATAGGCCAGAAGTGGCCGCAGTACAAGGGACTTAGTCCCACCCCACTAGCAATAAGAAAAAACTCTTATGGATCTCAATTTCAGACTCAAGTTCTCTTGTCGTGCAAACCGCACTGCGTTGTTTAGAAGAGACAGCAGATGCTAGTAAACATAGAAACACTTGTAAACCTGTGTTCAAAGTCAACTAACGTTTCGGAAGAACATATCCCTTCCATCTTCATGGTCGAAGAATAAGCCAAGATAGAAAACCAACATGAAGATGACCAGCTACACAACTGTAGTGTTCTCATGAAAACAGTTCCTCTATTTCTAATTACTTTAATCAATTAAGTATCACGTCACAGAGATGTGTTGGGGATGGAGGAAAAGCTCCATACAATCTTGACGTCGACGGTAATTGGCCAGTTTCCAATCTGTTAAGAACTCTTGTAGAGAAAATAAAGTCATGATATATATATACTCGTGTATACATATATAGTTGATAAATAAAATTTTATATTCTCACACAAGTGACTATGAAGATTATGGTTTTGACGAATAATGAATTGTTCAAAACTCAGCAAATTTTTTTTTTGTCCATGATTTATTCTGACCGTCTTACAGTGCATACATTTATTCACCTTACTCTTCTCTCTTGCACTACATGTTTCAGCACAAAAGTGCCATCTTCAGGTGCTTTTCGATGTACGTCAAACTACTTCATTGCATGCCCTGTTGTATTTATACTAAAATAACTAAAATATATATTCGTCATATATATTGATAAATTTTAAATATTAAAAATATTAGAACTCTTCAAGATTTGTTATCCTTATATCTTATCTCAATACGCGAGTCACACCTATCTTCTTCTATAGGAGTATTCTTCCTACTTTCATGTGTGTACTGTGCTTTGTGTTGTGTGTTGCTCCTGTGACTGCGTGTGGTATACTGCTGTTATACTGTTATTTTTTTCTCCATTACGTTAAAGCGAGTCTGAACCCACTACATACTTTGACGAGTTCAGTCGTTAGCTACTTTGATGGCTATAAAAAGTAGCCGGATTAAATTTGAAATAGTTCGTTAATTCGACAACAGATGTCGCACCTGTGAAACTATAGCTAAGATATACGTATCTAGAACATTATTTGGATATATTTTAATTGATTTAATAACGAAATTTTGAGCTCTCTAATTAATTAGCCGATGGATTAAGTGAATTGAGTGGGGAGGCATTCATTTGGCTCAGATAAGGTCCAAGTCCTTTCCCTTGAACACGGTAATGAACCGCCGTATTAGGCGTGATCTCCAACACGTGCCCTAATTTCGTTGTACAGTGCTGCCTCACACCCAGAGAAATCTGAACAATAGTTAAATCAAATTACACGTCGAAGGAAGCAACGGAAAGTGTAACACTACATTTCATTAGCGTGCATCTATCATTAACATGAACCTGCCGATAGAGCCTGTAGAAGAAAGAAACAAGAATACATGACAGCTAAAAGAAAGGACGAGGTTAAATGAACCCCCCCATCCAAAAAAAGGAGAAGAAATTTGAGAACGACGTATGTAATTAATCATTCTTTCTTTCTCTCTCTCTCTCTCTCTCTCACTCTCTCTCTCTCCAGTTTCCTCGCCGTACTTGTGTTTTCGATTTTCTTCCCGTTTTGCTTTCCACTCTCGCACAGAAAGGAGCGGGTCTGAGCAAGAATTTAAACCCCGCACCCCCCAACCCGCTTCGTGAAGAGATGATTTGAGGTAACAGTAATCAGCTTTATTATTAATTAATTACCACCAACGCAATAAGAAAGCAAGAGAGTTGGTACGAGAGTCTGTATAGCGAATATAAAGAGGCTTATTAAATTGTTCTTTTCTTTCAAGATATTTCTTACTCAAAATTACGTGGTACTTCATACGACGAAATAAATTTTATTGTTAACCCTTGAAAGCACACTGGTTGCTTTATACTGCTCTTGCATTTGTAACCTCCGCGTAGTGCCCGAAGTGTATATACTTATGTGTTTCGTATGATTCTCTGAACAAACAACGAGTATTTTCCTAAATAGCTTTAATTGACTGGTCTCTGTAACTGAAAAACATTTTGTTCTCTGTTAAGTAGGAACTGAACTCTTAAATACGAGGTATCATTCAGATGAATTAACAAATTCGTCCATGAGCAATTTGGCTAGTGACCTGAAAAAAGTCTCACACCCAAAACTGACTTACTACGCTGTCTGCTTGGTTTTTCCCACCCTATTCAATCTTTTTTTTTGTGGGGGGGGGAGGTTCGTAAGGCTTCAGTGTTTTAAGACCCGATGCTGTGTTGGGCTGAGGCAACGACGCCTTCTTTTTGACGTAGGGGGTAACTCAGGGGGCACGCTGTAGCGTAGTTGTTTGAGGCAGTATGCTACAAGCCGGAAGGTCGCGGGATCAATTTTCGATGAGGTGGGTTCTTTTTCAATTGATCTAATCCTTCCAGCCGCACTATGACCCCTGGGGTGGACTCAGCCTCTAACAGAAAAGAATACCAGGAATATTCCAGGAGGTAAAGGGCTGCCGGCGCGTAAGGCTGACAACCTCACCGCCATCTGTGAGCCGATTGTCTAGACAATATGAGAGTCTCGACGTCTTACAACTCTATGGGCCTCCACCGCCCGTTACAAGGATAGCTTTACCTTTACATTTTTTTAAGCATATTAGGAGCAGATATCAGTGGCCTCGCGGTTTAAGGCCTGAGCTGTGTTCGCCTGCTCGAACACTGGGATTGTGGGTTGGAATCCCACCTGAGGCATGGATGTTTGTGTGCATTTATTCTATATTTGTGCTATCCTGTGTGTAAATAGCGACCTAGCGACAGGCTGATCCCCCGTCCAAGGAGTCTTACCTTTTGTGTAAAATATCAAGAAACTGAAAAATAGCAAGGTCCAACAAAGAGCTGTAGAGCCATAGATAAATAGATATGTATATTACGAACTTTATTTAAAACTATACCGACATGCGCGAGTCTTATTAGGCTATTAGAGCCTTACTTAGGACACTATGGATATATGTATAGGCCTTATTCGGTACACTAGAGACAGAACAATTTCTGACTCGTTCCAAAAGACAACCCATTCCCTTTCCGCATCGCTGAGGGACCTGGAGTAATTGGAGAATAACTGATGCATATGAAACAAAATCCGGAGTAAAACAGGGGAAAAGAAAAATGGAGACAATTACAAGAAGCCAGTATCGAAAGAAGAGCATTTTGTATAGCTCTGAGAGCAAGAAATCGCAAAATATATAATCAGAAAAAAAAACTTTATGACGCAATTAATTAAATCAGGAAAATAAAACTCTTGAATGTCTCGTACTTGAGGGACACAACAGCAGTTGACGTAACTCGAAGTCACACCGGAAGCTGGCCTTCTGCACGGACTCTACACCCACAGAGCGGAACGGTAGGCGCACTGCATATTACGTAAGATTCTCGTCTTCGATTTCAGCAGTGTGCGAACGATTGAAAATGGCGATCACATTTCAGTTTCAGACAGTATGAAAGCCTAAACAAGAAACAGACTTATTGACTTATATCAACCCTTTTAATCCCAGTGGTTTATATAAGCACCACATGTTTTAACATACCAAAACTCTGCATTTTGCCCACAGAAGGTATTCGGGTGTTTCGCATGATCCTCATAATAAACAGCGTTAACCATTTGGTCTTTGTAGCGCAGATGAAATGTGTTTCCTTTGAGGTACGAACTGATCTTATACACATTATTTAGAAGAAATGTAGTCTTTATAGCCAGGGGTATCCGGGCCTACGCTATGATTTTCTTTTGACAGCCATGATGTCTCCCTGGCGCTTCATTTCAAGGCACTGATACAAAACATAAGTTCTCTTATTTAAGGTAAAGCTATCCCTGTAACAGTCTGTGGATACCCATAGGAGTGTGAGACGTCGAGGTTCCCACATTTTCTCTAGACAGTCCGCTCACAGATGGCGGTGAGGATGTCAGCCTTACGCGCCAAGCTATCCTTGTAGCAGGCTGTGGAAGCCCATAGGATTGTGAGACGTCGAGGCTCATACATTTTCTAGGCAATCGGCTCACAGATAGCGGTGAGGTTATCAGCCTTACGTGCCGGCCGTCCTTTACGCCCCAGGAAGATTCCTGGTACTCACTTCTGTTAGAGGTTGAGTCTGTGAACAGAGCACGATTTTATTCACAAATGACATACTTTATATAAATAATCGCTTGTCCATTACACCTGTCACATAAAACAAAGTTGGATCTGTGTAGCTAGCAAGAAGGTTGCCCTGGACAAAGTATATTTCTCAGACTACACGTTGTAATAACCCAGAAGACCACAACATAAGCAATAAAGTTAGAAGAGTATTGTAATTTTATTAACCTCTTTCCTTCTCGAATAAAACTGCGCACACAAACCACGTCACCCAAAATTTTACTCCTCCAGCAACTAAGAGTTTACGGCTTTTTCTTTACTTGAACGTTAAAATTAACTGCCATGAGCCCCCTGTCCCTGTCTCTGCCATCACAGAGCAGAAGAGACGCACACTCAGCTGTAAGAGAAGGCCGAGTCAAGTTTTTAGTGGATTATGTGGAAGTAAGGTTTCAGAATTTACGTTTAATGTGATATCGTCTTAGCAAGGAGCACTACCGTTTTTATGGCGCTTGGTGATACAGCCGCCATGTTAACTGACTCCTCACACCTGAGCCATACTGACGAACCCATAGATACCTTTCGTATGTACAGTACAGTTCAAATACCAAAGACACCAAAACGGTTCCTCTACATGTTATCACTATATACACTATAATTTGGCTGGCGTGAGACAGTGCACCTTACGTGGAGCTTTACACACTGGGGACACAACAGGCACTTGTGACGTGTATATCCGTTGCTAAGCAACAGCTCGGTAAACATATTCCCTCGAAGCACATACATACAACAGAAATACATCAATTGCGAGGTAACAAACCAGTAAACACGTATTATTGACGAGAGAGGACGGTGTTTTCCGTGTCGTCCGTGCAAAGTTGTTATAAGAAATGTTCTGCAGGACAGAAGAAACAGAAGCGAAGTACAGTGGACTACAGAACGGCAGTAATGGAGTCGAACCCTCGGAACTGGCAACTACAGAAATGGCAAGAAAGGAATTATACTATGACAAAAAGTCTTCGCTTATGATTTGAAGTTACAATGGTAATGTGACAAATCCGTTGCCAGGATACGACTAGTGAAGACTCAGAAACCTAGTTTGTGTGTGTAACGGTGAACTGGAAAGTATGTAGAATAGCGATAGCGCTGTATCGCCTGGAGTCCTGAGTCGTGTGAATGTACAAAGTGCAACAAATCCAATCATCAAATAAAAAATGTCTTATAAGTCAAACTCCAACACGTGACAATTCTACCTAGGTTTAAGCATTAAAGCAGAGCTTCACATTGCAGAAAGGGACCTGGTGGAGAATTCTTAAAATATATGGCAGCACACAACGTATTAATCAAAAGGGTATGGGTTCAGTGATACGTAAATTAGGTAAATGTATACAAAGAAACAGTGGAGGAGCGGCTGGAAAAGCTCAGTCTGTATAGTGACTTGGCTACTGGTTACACGATCGAGGAATCAAGATCCATTTTCGACAGCTGAAAGAGATTTCTCTCTTCTCAGCAGCGTCCATGCAAGATCTGGGGCCCTCCAATGTTCCTAAGAAATGGGTAACTGGAGTTCTTTCCCGAAGAATTAAGTGGCCGGAGCGTGAAGCTCATTAATCACCTTCATCTACTGTTGAGGTTAATGATACTTGGAGCTATGTACCTTTCCGCTGTCTCACAGGGCATGACGGTCTGAAGCTCAGTTGATGTGATGACTTCAAATTTTACGGGCGAGTACAGGTGAGTACAGCTCCAAGTATTCTGAAATGGAGGTCAGAAGAGAGTTTCACGTCCCCGACCGCTTTGCTCCGGGCAAAATTCCCCGGTATCCCCAGCTAGGAGGCTGGCTGTTACGGTAGATTTCTCCTGAACGTCAGTAAACTTCTACCAGACTACACGGAATCAATCTAAAAGCTGCTACCCTTCATAGTCTGCACCCTAAGAACTGTATATTCAAAGAAATTTCCTTTATAAAGATAAAGTTGTCCCTGTGGTTAATTAATTAAGCATTATACCATGAAGACTTATGGGGGAGTGGAGGTATAGCTCCACCATTCTTGACCTTGTCACTAGACGGAGGTGGGCTGTCAGCTTCAGGTTCTAGACGCTTTACCCCCGGAGACAAGAGCCCCCAGTACCCAGTGTATAGGAGGCTGGGTGGGCCCCAGAGCCCGTCTGGAAACTGTGGAGAAGAGAAAAAACCTTACACCTGCCGAGAATTAAACCCCTGCCGTTCAGTCATTGTCTCATTGCTATACCGACTGAGCTACACCGTATCGTTATTTCTTTTATTTGGATTTCCTCTCAGAAACATTAAATCAGCATTATATACTAGTATATGTACACAGGGACACTTTCTGTCTCTCTTTCCTGATGCTCCCACTTTAGGGCATAAGGCATCCATGAAACACTTTGTTTCACTTCAGTTTCTTAATTCTAAGACAGTCGATAGGATTCCTCGGGTAGGGGATCAGCCCGGAGCAAGGCCGCTACCTACACAAACGCAGAATAAATACAGACAGACATCCATACGTGTAGTAGGACTCGAACCCACGATCACAGTATTCGAGTGAGTGAAGAAAATTCTTGACTTAGGATTCCTCGGGTGGGGGATCAGCCCGAAGCAAGGCCGCTACCTACACAAACGCAGAATAAATACAGACAGACATCCATACGTTCAGTAAGACTCGAACCCACGATCACAGTATTCGAGTGAGCGAAGAAAATTCTTGACTTAGGATTCCTCTGGTGGGGGATCAGCCCGAAGCAAGGCCGCTACCTACACAAACGCAGGATAAATACAGACACATCCATACGTTCAGTAGGACTCGAACCACGATCACAGTATTCGAGTCACTGAAGAAAATTCTTGACTTAGACCGCGCGGCTACTGTGAATGGCATACCAATTAAAAATTATAAATAATGAACGGGAAATATGAAGTCAGTAGGTTAGGGGACACATTTAAATCTACAGAGGGAACAAAATGACAATTACAGAAAAAAATACAAGCGGTTTTACAGATTTGTGGTAACGAAATAAAATTCTCAGACGAGAATTCCGTGGCGAGAAACACCGCGCTTTGGTCAAGTTATTCGAATTTATCATCTCTGGGAATTCCCCGCTGTCACATGAACACACCCCTTTCACATGGCAGTAAGTCTCGCATCTTTTCATGCGCTCTAAATCCCTCTCCACTAATACGCTCACTCCGACGGCCCGTGCTAATTCCACGCTGCACGACGGCAGAAACTTTACCGTTAATCCTCTACAGGTTCGTCCTTTAGCTGGTCCGTAGGGCCGTGGGGAGGCCACAAAGGTCAGCTCCAGTTCATCCGCGCTGCAAATTAAATGACATGGGCGATGCAAAATGGACCTTAAGCATCAAGACAGTGATGGTATATTTACACCCGCGGTAGTCTAAGTGAGATGGAGGGAGGGTTTGGGCAGGAAGGCTTTGGGGGTAGCATGCAATGTAATTTGGTACTTTGACAGGTCACGCGCCGGCAAAATCATCATCAAAATCTCTCCCCCAACATCATCCTTCTACAACCCTGCAAAACCTATACCCCTTAACCGTATTCGGAAAGTTTCTTCATTGGCCGAAAACTAACGAACTACTTTTCCCTCCCCACATCACATTTCATTCCGTATATAAAATTCTACGCCGTTCTCATGCCCCCCAAACCCTTCGTTTTACTGTACAGTGCAGGAAATAACCTTCAAAATCTGTCATCATCACTGTTATATTAACAGCCAATCAGAATTCATCCCCACCGCCTCAGACCCAATTACCAGATACTTCGAAGCTCACGCACATCTTCTGTAATTACATCAGGGTCTCGCGTTTCGAGTGAGTCGACAAACGCCATGTCACTCCGTGTACATAAGGCGCCACTCAGCGGTTTTAAGCAAAGTTAACCTAACGAAGAATTACTGTTTTTTTTTACTTCTTCCATTGTCCGGAATTCTAGGAAATAGAAAACACGATGTTTCGGA
The DNA here is from genome assembly GCF_002891405.2 of Cryptotermes secundus. Taxonomy (NCBI): domain Eukaryota; kingdom Metazoa; phylum Arthropoda; class Insecta; order Blattodea; family Kalotermitidae; genus Cryptotermes; species Cryptotermes secundus. Next base: position 913,395 of record NW_019720570.1, read on the forward strand.
AATCGGATCTGTTTCCGTCTTCAGGTGAGGAAGGAAGACACCTACTCACTTGGGCCTACTCACTGGACCAATGATTGAGATTAGCTCTTTCTAAGGGGCCCAGCTGAGTAGGTGTCTTCCTTTCTCACCTGAAGACGGAAACAGATAGAGTTTCCGAAACGTCGTGTTTTCTGTTTCCTAGAATTCCGGACAATTGAAAAAGCCCCAAAACCCAGTAATTCTGCGTGATCTTCTCCATTGTCAGAACCCTTTAGAATCTACTTAAACCTACCGTACCTAAACAAAAATGTGAAAGATTACTGTTGTTTGCGGTGAGACGCCGTGCAGTCTGGCACATTCCGATATAAAAGAAAACGGCGCGCTACCGTTGGTAGATAACACATCGTAACATCTTTATTATGCCGCGTCACAGCTCAAGCTGTTAGCTGGCTTCCCACCGAGGCATCCTGGGTTCGATCCCGGGTCTGGTCAAGTGGGATTTGTGGTGGACAAAGTGGCGCTGGGGCGGGTTTTCTCCGAGTACTTCGGTTTCCCCTGCCAATCTTCATTCCATCAAATTCTCCATCATCATAATCACCCGGGGCAGGCTACAATAGGCCAATCAGTGGCCGCCGTGCCGAGTGGACCCAGTTGGACTCCACCCCACACCCCTTCACTAAGCGAAACATCTGTATTAGAAAACTACTAGACTCCTTTTCCAACATAATTTCTATATTCAGACGCCGCGGGGCAGTTCAAACATATTTAAACAGGAAATCTCTTCCGCAAGGTTGACTACACCAGATATGACGTAACAGGGTTCGTAGAGTAGATGGACTTTAGATGTTTACCGACGTTTCGGAGGAACGGGCTCTCCACCTTCAAGGTGGCTTTAACTCCACAATTCTTTACTGTCAAGATGGAGCCTTCACGTTCCACAAAACACAATTCACCAGAATACACGGCGTTACAACCCAGAAGAGAACAGTCTTCATATGCACCGAAGTGATAACCCCATATCTCTCAAATTATGAGCAAAATATCGCATTACGCGTCATTACGTATTCTATATACTGCGTGAATAAGATTGCTCATGTCCGGATGTTGCAACTCGAGAACGCCCGGACGGATTTTGATCAAATGTAGCATGACTACAGTGTAGTATGCTACACAAAGGAGACAGTTTACGATTACATATTTTTTTGCGTGTTATCCGTGGGTGATGGCGTTAATAGTTGGCTTTGGTCTATCGCTCGATAACACGTAACATTGGAAAGTAATACCGACATAGTACGAGAGCTTACATAAAATATTATGAAATTTCAGTTTAATTTTCAAAGGATTTTACACCAGTTTTGAGCTAAATATCATAAGCAAGATTTCTGCTGAAACTAAAGCCTATCTATCTACCTATCTACCCACCCACCCATTCATCTATCTATGGCTCTACAGCGCTTTGTTAGAGCTTGGCCACTTTTTCAGTATCTTAATTCTATACACAGACGTTAGGACTCCTTGGACGAGTGATCAGCGCCTCGCAAGGCCGCTACCTACACAGAGAACAACATAAACACAGAATAAACGCACACAGACATCCATATCTTCAGTGGGATTCGAACCCACGATAACAGCGTTCGAGAGAGCGAAGAGAGTTCATGGCTTTGACCGCGCGGCCATTGTGATCGACTGAAATTGAAGCATACGGCTTTATTAATTAAAGAGTACTCGAACATTACGAGCATGCGGAAAAGTAAATTAATCTAGGCCGTGAAATATTTAAGAGTTTCAAATGTTACAGAGTTTGAGGAAGTTATCAGTGCATGTTACTACTGGATAATGCGTTAAGGGCCGTGCCCTGTAATTACGCTAGCCGACTGAATATGCATACCGTCAGCTATATTACTCACACACACAAAAAAAACGTTAAAATCATGAATGTAGCATCAGTTCATATATCAACTTCGCACAAAAATTAATGACGCAAAATTGACAACACTGCCTCCAATGTACACACCTTCTGTTCATAACATTACATGTTTCCATTCAGCAAAGAGCCACAGGAAGCAGTTTCCCTCCAAATTTTTGCCAGTGCAATTAATTATAAAAAGTAATCAATTTTTTTCCCCCACTGGGGATAAAGAAACTGGTTTGGATCATCAGGTGCAGGTGCCTCGTGATTGGTAGTTGAGGCAGATGTGCGCCTGATGATGCAGAGTAGCCTCGTCTGTCACGCGACAGAATCAGCTGACACACTGACCATACGAAAACTGTTTCCAATGCACTACCAACATTTTCATACTAAGTGATTGATGACGTCACGGGTTATCAATCTGCAGAGCAGCAAGTGCTAATAACATTAACACGAACCTAACGTTACCCCTTCCAGTGTATGCATATCCCCAGTACATCCTCTCTCACTGACTCGTCACAGGGCATGCTGAAGTCCGCATGCTCTTAGAACCGGAAAGTAAGTCCCCATGTACTCACTTCATATACAGACACCTGCAGTTAATCACTGGCATAATGTTCAGGCAACACGAACTTCATGTAAGTCTACATGCAATTTAAAGTTTTAATAATCTTTAATAAATTATAACAGAACAAGTGGATAAAAAAAATAAATTTATCCCTGTACAGGCCGTGGAGATCCATAGGGTTGTGAGACGTCGAGGCTCCCATATTTTTTAGACAGTTTCCGTTACAGTTACAGCAGCAATCTGTGAAGAATATTGGGCCCGGTGAGCGGTGTTGCGAAGTTTCCTCCTTGATTGAACGCTCTGTATATTAAAGGATTACTGACAACCCGACGACCCCATATGGTTTCCGAAACCGTGGCCTAAATGCCTAAGCAGAACAGATATTTCAGCCGATACAGCAACTAGACTGAATGGGCGACCGAGAAATCGGGACCGGATCCCCAACAGAAGCAAGCGATTTTTCTTTTCTGGCGCCTGACAAGCCTCCTAACCCATGGGCACCGGGAGATCTTTCCCTAAGGATTACGTGGCCAAGGGATTAATCTGACAACTGGACCCATCTGATGCTGAGATTAATAATGCGTGGAGCTGTTTCCCCACGCCCCCTCACGTATTCATGGTTTGATGCTTAATTAAGCAGAGCGCAGACAACTTTTCCTTACTTCCTATGAAATTGTAAATTTTAATAAATGAAGTTGAGCTCAGGTGAATTAACCAGGAATACAGAACATGTTACTTAGATATAATAACTAGGCTCATAAACAAATGCAATATACAGAGACAACAGACGTTTCGGTGTAAAATGCTGTTTCCATTTTCGGGATTGAATTTTAAGCCAAACAAGCAACCAGTAAGAAGTAGAAAGCAAACACAGCTGCTTCTCACCTACCTCTTACTTGCTTAATGTTTGGCTTACAATCCAATCCTGAAAGTAGAAGCTGTATGTTCTTCCGAAACATCAGTTTACTTCCTGACTGCACTATATCATATACCAGAAGACAGACCTCTTCATAGTGACAGCTGTAAGAATCTCGAACTCAACAAGAACTGTAATCGAATTATTGAAATCGTAATTTTTATTTCCATCGCTGGCGTTACTGTCGTTTGCGTCGTCGTCGTCACCAACATCATCATCATCATCAGCAGCAGCAGCAGCAGCATTGTTGATTGGATTTAGAAGCAGGCTTATGCGATCACCATTCTGTCTGTGTCTTTATGTATCTCCCCTAACATCTTCTGAATGCCTGAACCAATCTTCACGAAACTTGGTATGTACATATCATGGCACCTGACTCCATCTCAAGGGCGTACTTCATAAGTCCCTTCCCATTAGTCTGTGTGTCTACATGTGTATCCCCTATCCTTACTAGGCAACGGCTCAATTAAAATGTTTCCCACGGCAACGAATATACACGCAACAATAGAGGAATTTTTGGACTCGTTTCCTATGTTGTCCATTCATATTAAAGGAGAGTAAGTGAACAGTTCTTCCCAGAGCTTCTCGTTCCAAACATTCTAATGGACAGACATAGGTGAATCTGTGTTTCATATCAACTCGTAGGTAGACCGCACATCGGCATGCGTCAAGGCATGCAACAGTCAAGACACGATGTCTGCGTCATGACGCAAAGATGGGAATATCGTGACTCAGACCGGTGTGCGGCGGTTTTCATAATCTCATTTGTTTCAACTGTGCTCTATCTTTGCGTCATGTCGCGGACTTCGTGTCTTGACTTTTACATGTCTTGACGCATGCCGGTGTGCGGCCTACCGTAGAGGATTTCGCTTCTCCTGCCCGGGCAGGTTCGTCTCATCGTGAGTAACGTTTGACCTACCCACAAGCCGCAGGTCAGGCATTAGTTAATGGGAGGAATCGAATTTAAAACAGAGACTGTTTGTTGGAACTTCTTTGGGTCTGACTCGACACTTTCTCTATGCAAGGAGCACAGGATTACAGAAGCTCGGAACTCGACTCCAGAAGACGCCAATCGGTAAATTATTCACAAAGCAAAGTTTCTCCGCTACCATTGGCGACGTGGAGACCGTACTTTTCGACAGATGCCAGATCATCATCCTATATGGTGATCAGAAATCATTGTTAGAGGAGCCGCGTGGTGAGGTCTCCCTGAGTAATTCCGTCTGCACTTTATATCATTGCCATCATATTCTTGCGTGTAGAGCCGTTACTATGCAACGACCGCGAGATAAGCAAATATACCAGAACCATTTCTGTGCAACGGTTCTGTAAACACGTTTCGGCTGCAAAGAATACACATATAAAAATAGAGGTGTTTTGGAGACGATATTTTCTGCTCGGTCCGTGCAAAGGGGTTATAAGGAGAACAATTGAAGCAAAAATAGTTCAACCCGTGTGGAGGCGGGGTCGAATGTTTCCATCATAGCCCTGTGTGTCGTTGGAGGCGACGAAAAGGGAAGTCTCGAATCTGAGACAGTAAAATATGGTCGCGAGTCCCACGGGACTCGAACCCGAGAATGACTGCGCTGATGGGGGCCAGCAGAAATTGTAAAATACAGACCCGTCCTCTCGCCAGAGAGAGAGAGCCCCACATCAACAAACCTGAAACTGCCTGGCAGTAATAAGAATCTGGTCATTAGCCTCAGATTTTTGCTTTATTCCAAGACAGACTGGCCGACTGACCGTCAGTCGTAAGATAAAACTCAGACACAAGAACAGTTCAGTTGGAATGGCGCCGCCATTTAGGAAGGACACAAGCAGAGGAATGTCCATTGTTAGAAGCCTTTACCAGGAAACTGCTAGTGAAGGCACTGCAGGCTAGAATAGACTTGGCGTGATTTGGTAAAGCGTGGAAATCATCAATGGCTCTATAATTAAGTGAAATTAGAGTAATGTGTTAACATGGTCAATATATCCAGCACCCAATCCAAAACACCGTCTATAGTCACTAGATACTACGTAACAATATTGAGCGACCAGAAAAAGCTTTCAGATTTGACGACGCTTGGAACATCAATGTCATTATGCGACGCAATTTGCGTGAAACAAAGGGAGAGCTTCTGTTACGTATGAATAACTGGATCCAGTCGGGGCCGGTATATACGTTAGCCCTATAGTTTCTCTCGTGGGTCTCTTGAGCACCTTCAGGCAAAATTCCGGAAAAGATCCTTAAAATATTCCGCGGACACTTCCTTCCACATGTATGTCAGTTAATTATGTCTGATATTCATTCGACACTTAATACATTTACTAAGCGAGCAGTTAAATAAATTAAAATAAATAAATATATCATGTAAATGGTAAATTATATATGCCACGATACAGATATGCAGTCGACTTCTATGCTTGCAAATATATTTACAATTGTAACGACTTAGACCGCCTCTGTGGTCTAGTTGCGAGAGTTCCTGGTTACAGATCCAGAGGTCCCGGGTTCGACCCCCGGTGTTACCAGATTTTCTGAGAAGTAGTGGGTCTAGAACGCGGTCCACTCAGCGTCGTGAGGATAATTGAGGAGTTATTTCAAGGAAATAGCGGCTCCGGTGTAGAAAACCGAAATTAACGGCCGTGGGGATTCGTTGCGCTGACCACGCGACACCCTCTATCCGCAAAAGTTGCCACTAACTTCGCCGACAAGCGGCGGTCGCTCGGTTGGTATAGTTAACTTACAGACTACAGGCCAAGGAGTTTTTTTTTGTTTAATTGTCATGACTCTACGTTTATATAAATTTTCAAATTGTGTGTGGAAATCTATAGCAGGAACACAGAATTTTTGTGTATTCTGAGAAATGAATTTCACTGGCTGTTGTCAGGGAGAATGAGTATTTAATGATGACTGTCCGGCTCCAATTTATGGTCGAAGTGAACCGACTTCGTGGCCTCCTCGGTCACAAAGATATTAATTTTTATCAAAAATTTCTCAAAAGGGAAACGACTGCTCTAACTCAATCCTAGCATGAAATATAGACTAGATTAGTAAGCATATCAAAAACCATTTCATCTGACACGTAGCATTGCGTGTGGGAAGAAGATTCATATCGATGTGAGCCAATCATGGCTGTCAAGACTGTCAAAGCGTCACAGCCACTGAAACGTGGTCTGTCTGCATATGCAGCATCCAAATGTAACTGATCACGTGTGAAACGTTAGTTAAAGTGTTCGGCTTCAAATTATGGAATGATAACTAGCAGACTGTACTGAATATGTGCAAGTTCGATTCTTGGTCGCGTCACCGGCTACCCTGAGATTTTCGTGAAAATTCCTCAGTTCCTCCAATAAAATTGTGGGAGCCACCTCACATTCATTCAAGCGGAAGTCCATTTGTGCTAGGCAACGGCCAGCTAAAACGCTTTCTCAGTAAAGGGTTTCCTTGGATATGAGGAATCAACGAACAGGTTTTCCACGGAAATGGAATCTTATGTTCACCAAGGGTTTCCGCTGCAACGGATACAGGAAACCAAAAACACGAACTGTCCGATATGGTGGTTTCTATTCGTTTCTCTCGAAGTTATAAAAAAGAGTTAATTCGTGAATCCAAGGTCGTGAAAGGTGAAATCTATCCATAAGTAATCTTCAAGCATCGACAATCGCACAAGATACTGGGATAGTATGTCGGTTAGGTCACGATCACTTCCTTCCAAATTCTTTCCATTTCATCATTCATCAATCATTCTACCATCCGACGTTATATAGTGATGATACTGAAAGCCTAATTATCTAAAAAAAAAAAGAAAGGCAAACCGTGTGGTATATCTTCCCCTTTAATTCTTTGCATAATTATTTAAAATTCACTAAGCGCACATCCCAAACCTCTTTTCCCAAGAGAAGCGTGTGGACCAGCGCTTTCCGAAAGCTTCGGAAAGAAGAATTTTCACCTCCAATTACAGATTTATCTGCTAACCATTTAACGCCCAGTCATCACAGTATGTAGTCTGCTTTAAAACCAAAAATATCTGAACTACGACTACGTGACGTATTTGTGTGCCGGTCACGGTAGACGAGCGGTCTGAGGCGTGCACTGTCTTCGCTCGCTCGGAAGCCGGGATCGTGGGTTCGGATCTGTTTCCTGTGAGGTACGAACCGAATTCTTATATATTATTCTTATACTCGTACATTGCCGGTCACGGTAGCCGAGCGGTCTAAGGCGTGCACTGTCTTAGCTTGCTCGGGAGCCGGGATCGTGGGTTCGGATCTGTTTCCTGTGAGGTACGAACTGAATTCTTATATATTATTCTTATACTCGTACATTGCCGGTCACGGTAGCCGCGCGGTCTAAGGCGTGCACTGTCTTCGCTCGCTGGGAAGCCGGGATCGTGGGTTCGAATCCCACTCAGGGCATGGATGTTTGTGTGCGTTTTTCTGTGTTTGTCTACAGGTAGAGGCCTTGCGACGAGCTGATCCCTCGCCCAAGGAGTCCTACCGAATGTCTAAGATCTAGAAAAACCGAAGTGAACGGAGAAGTTCATGGAGGTAGGCCTAGGCCCACTGGGGCTGTAGTGCCAATGAAAAAAAACGTATTTGTGTACTTATTGAATCCTAGAATACCTCAACGCCATCTGTAAGCTGATTGTCTAGATAGAATGTGAGAGCCTCGACGTCTCACAAACCTATGGGCCTCCACGGCCGTTTACAGGGATATCTTTACCTTTAATGATTCTCAACTTGAAAGAATTTCACTATATAGCATTAATCAGCTGGTATTAGTGATGGCCAGGCACTGTGCCTCGTGCGAGGAAGGATATTAATTCTGAAATATTAGTTACAAGGCCCCACCGATGGTGTCTCCACCTTATCGTGGTGGTGGTGGTGGTGGTGGTGGTGGTGGTGGTGGTGGTGGTGGTGGTGGTGAGGTTTGAGTGCTCCTGAGAGCTATGCCGGCAGCTACTGGTAGAGTCACCCATGCCGGACAGGTCAAGGGGTAGGAGCCAGACAAAGAGCGATACCCTGGTTGTCCAAGTTAGGGGTTGGGCGTGAGGCTAACATCATCACATCGTGAAAACTAAATTGTTCAGAAACCAGACAATCAGCCTCGGATTGAACCGAAATCAGGAAAGACGAAGAACAGAGAAGAATGGGGGCAGATTGTTCAGGAGGACAAAGCTCACCCTCAGCTGTAGCGCCGAAGGGAAGGAAGGACTTACAATAAATCCATAATTTAAAGTGACAGGCGCCAAATCATATGTATTTTAAACACTCAGAACATTTAGTTGTGTGTGGATATCAGCGGACACTTAACTACAAGTTCCTCTTCTGCCTACAGTTTATCTGCAAGAGGCAGATGAAACACCAAGCAAATTAGCTACACTCGCATTGATTTCTTATGTTCAGGAGTCGTGTTTGTAACCTGAAGATAGCCCCAGCAGATTCCCCCGAAATGTCGATACTCATCTACTAACCTTTTAAAGTCCATTATTACTACATGTACCATTTGCTTAACAAAACCAGAATTCTGCATTAACTGGTTCTATTTTCTGTGAGGTGTCAACTGAATTATTATTCTCTTACTCCGCCCATGTGGAGGCGGGGTCGAATACCTCCACCGTGACCCTGCGAGTCGTAGGAGGCGACGAAAAGGGAACTCAGTACCTGGGCGCTATAACCATGCCACGCTGTTCCTGGGGGATATAAATACGGGGACGTAGCCCTCCAGGTTGGGGGAGTCTCGAATCTGAGAAAGTAAAATATAGCAGTGAATTCCGCGGGAATCAGACCAGAGAATGACTGCGCTGGCGAGAACCAGCAGTAATTGTAAACGACAGACCAATCCTCTTGTCAGTGGGGACTATAACCGCAATGTTTCAGTTGAAAAAAAAAATCGCTGGTCGTGAGTCTCAAGGGGCGTTGCACCAAGACAAACCGATTGACGGTCGACATAAAGCTCAACAGAAGCAGCAATTAAGGAAACTCTATAAAGCAGGTTATGTATAGGCCAGTAGACAGCTTAAAACAACTGAGTACAGTAATGATGACGTTGCGATGTACGTCACTGCCTGATGATGATGCAACCTCAGAGATGTTCCAGGCGGAGTATAATAAAGACTGTACGTGTAACATGTAACTCCGAAACATGTCAAGCTGCTCGCCCACTACAGTCGATCAAACGCCCAGATACACGCAGACAACGTGTCCAAATCAATTCAGGAGCAGATACGCCCCAGACACCACCTGATAGAAACATAGCGTTATTAGTCACACCTCTGACATGTATTTCTACCCTCATTATTCACTGTTCTTGCCACACAGCGATATATCGGCACACCGACAAATAATTATATATCAGCCCAATGTTGGTTACAGTACGAGAGCTGGATTCTCACGCTGGTAAATATGAATACCATTATATTCTCAGCTATAATCTCGTGTTGTCTGATAGCTTGTTCATAATTCGGAGGAAAGTAGTGCCTCCATCTTCAGAACCGAAATGTGTGCTGATCATGTTTGCGTTTTGGTTAGACTTACTACTAAAAAATGAGCACCTTTCCTTCGAAACGTCGGTAAATTTATTCCCCAATATACAGCCTCCAGAAAACGGTACCTTCCAAACTTGTCATTTCTGTCAGAGACGGAGTCGACCCCAAGGTCATAGTGCGGCTGGAAGGATTAGATCTAATGACCTCATCGGGAATCGAACCTGCTATCATCCGGCTTGTAGCATAGTGTCCCAACCACTACGCTATCACGTTCCCCCTCTAGACTGCTGTACTGTTCCTAAATTATAGTTCTTGGAGCATAATATGCATTAAAAAAATGTATACTCTTTTGTTTCTGTGACAAGCAGAGCGAGAACTGAGCCACCCCAGCGCAACACCCGTTGTACTTGAAATTCGACGTCATTATTGAAGCGTCACTAATAATGAATCAGCATGAACGGGGGGCATCAGAGGGAAATGAAGGGACGATGGAAATGTTCCTCTCAGGAAGCGTGACGGCGGTAGCACATTTGACAGCCCCTGGGCCCCTGTTACCCCTTTCCAGATCTATTACTCCTCCCCTTAAATCATTCCAATATTCCTAGTACAACTGACCATGGTAACCTAAATCACATTTAAAATCGCAACGACTTCATCTGAACCTGTGCTGTGGAGCAGGGATGATGAATACAATTCAATTATACGTCCCATAGCACGCAGCGCGGCGGTGGCCGTAGCACGTAAAGCAATATTCGCATTATAAAACAAAGCTTCAATGCAAACATTCGTCCTGTAATTATATCGTGACTACCACTGACTCAGCAATCAATCCTGCATTTCCCTGAAATTGGCGCATAATGCGGTAGGCGGAAGAGAATGAATTTTAATTTGTAAAAACGATTGTTATGACATAAATTTCGAGTACCATATTAAATGAGTTCACACGTTTCTAAATTATCTGTATTGTTTGAAAGTACAATACAGGAATGTGTTTATCCTATCTGTCAGGCATGATGCGATAGGATGCTACGGGATAAGTCTAAATGATTTTATTTATAAAATAAATTATTTTATTATTTTTGTAAAACCTGAAATATCAGAGTGACCTTAAGGAAATGATTACATTTACATTACAGTCTCTCAATACAGTGTGGCGCATAGACCCGTTGCTGAGCGGTGATTCTGTGAACTGCAACCGTTGCTAGGTAACCGCTATGTAAACACGCTCGTGCCGAAATGAATATATATATATATATTCTAACGTGTACAGCTAGGCAACTCCGGTCTATAAAACCGAGATTAACGGCCGTGGGGATCCGTTGCGCTGACCACGCGACACCCTCTATCCTCTAAATTTGGCACTAACTTCGCCGACAAGCTGCAGTCTCTTCGTCGGTACATTTCGCTTGCGGACTACAGGCCACAAAATTTTTCTTTGTTCTCTTTATGTTGTGTAGCTACGCAACGGCTAGACAAAAGTATATGGTCATTGCCAGGCAACGGCTCGGTAAATATCCCGCTACCCAGGTGCACGCAATAACAGAAAGACGTCCATTTCTAGGCCCCGCCAGAAATGTGTGTACGCAACAGTAGGAAGAGTGCTATAGCACAAAACAAAGGCGAAAATAAGAGAAAGGTGCTGAGACTAGGAAATACCAAAATATTGAAACCTCTGCAAGCAAAGGCATGAGCCTAGCAGCTTCAATTCTTCTATCCATCGGAACAACAATTTATGCTTAATTTCGGGTGAAGCTTAGTGGTTACCATGACAACCTCAAGAGGCAGGCATTCTGGCTGTGAAAGGAGGAAGAGTTCGTGACGTCAGCAGGCCACTACTTATGATTTTAAATTAATGATGGATTAATGCATGTTCGCTGTTTCCTCTGTGAGTGACGTCAGCTCGTATCACCTGCAGCAGGTGCGGATGGTCAGGTCTGCCGCCCAACATAGTGTTCAGACAAAATAAAGGGATATTTCTAACTGAAAGGTTGGCATTCCTAATTATTGTTCTGAAATGGAGCATGGTAACACAAGGAGATTTATGGTTCGAAGTGATTGGGCCTTAAAAACACACTTTCAGTTTCGACATTTCTTCCTGGAAAATCATTAATGATAAACGCCGTGTGGCTTGGTACAGAGGTAGTAATATTTTGGAGGAATTTGCTGCTTACTTATTCTGGGTAGAAGCAGTGAATTTTACTTTGAAAATGGTGACAATGATTTACTCCGAAACGTTGGTAGGCCTATCTAACTACCAGAATACACGGCGAGGAATCAGAAAAAACTTTGTTCTTCGTTTACATGTTTAATTTTCATGATTTTTAAAGTTTCCCACGTGACATCCTCTATCCGCTAAAGCTGGCACTAACTTCGCCGACAAGCGGCGGTCGATCGGTCGGTATTGTTCGCTTGCGGACTCAAGCCACGGACTTGTTTTTGTTTTTTGTTTTAAGGAAAAAATGTTCATATGACGTGCTGTAAGGAGATGCCAATAATCGAATAATTACAAATATTCATTTACTTAAGATTCGCTTTATAAAATATTATATCTATTTCTCTTTCTCTTTTTAGTAGTTTATTCGGGTGGGGTGAGACTGTGTCCACTTGGTACGTTGGCCACTAATTGTACCAGCCCCAGATGATAAATGATGATTATGGAGCATTTGGTGGAATGACAATTGGCAGGGGAAAACCGAACTACTCGAAGAAAACCTGCCCCAGTATCACTTTGTCCACCACAAATCCCACAGGATCTGATCCGGGCTCGAAAGCGGGCAGCCGCGGTGGGAAGCCGACGACTAACTCCCTAAGTTATTGCAAGGTCAATGACATACTTAGAAGTTATGACAGGTTCATGCAGCAGTAAATTTTCAGACTTGTGTTTTTGAGAAGCAGGGTTCGAATCTCGGTAGTGATCTGGACTCTCCTGATATTCTTCTTGTCTTCAGGCAAAGCCAGCATGGCACTAGATTAGTCCACGACCACTTCCTTCCAAATCCAATCTAAGTCAACAGTCCTCTAACCACAGTTAAGACACTGAGATCGCCGTAAAGCAACGGCCAAACAGACGAAACTGAACCTTACGGTATAGCGACTGGCTGGCTACCATGGCCCTGGTGAGGCTTCTCTCTCTACATGGTCCAAGCCGGTTCTGGGGCGCACCCTGCATCCTATCCGGATGACGAAGAAAGTAATGCGGCCATGGCGTGAAGCTGATCATTCACCTCCAACTAGTGCCAACAAAAACAAACTCCATGGCTCATAGTCCGCAAGCTCACTATACCGACTGAGCGACCGCCGCTCGTCGGCGAAGCTAGTGCCAAGTTTTGCGGATAGAGGATGTCACGTAGTCAGCGCAACGGATCCCCACGGCCGTTAATCTCAGTTTTCTAGACAGGAACCGCTATTTCCTTGAAATAGCTTCAATTATCCTCACGAGGCTGAGTGGACCTCGTTCCAAACCCACTATTTCTCAGAAAATCTGGTAGCGCCGGGAATCGAACGCGGAACCTCTGGATTTGCACTTCCTGCCATCAAGTGTCCATTTATAAAATGATATAAAATGTGTGTTCGTCGTTGTTCAATAATAAAATTTATATATTAAAACTTGTTAAGATCTATTAACTTACATGTCGTATATCAAACTCGTGTGTAATGCCATTCATCCGCTATGGGAGTCGTTCTTCTTATGTTTTAATTGTGCATATACTGTGTCTTATGATGTTTTTCTTATATGGCTGCGTGCGTTGTCTAGCCGGACGTATGTGTGTGACACACTTGATGGCAGGAAGTAGAATGGTTTAACGTGATTGATACACCTGAGGATGGCAGAATTATGCCGAAAGATGTAGTGTGAAGTGACAAGTGAAACTGTATGCACTGAAACACGGTAAATATATACACATTATGGATACGAATCAGTGCAACAGGACGCTAAAATACAACATTATTAACATGTAGTTTATTCTAACAGTGACCAATCAGTTTAATGTAGTAAGCGCTTGATGGGTCGTTGTGACAAGTCTCACACTGTACTCCGCATGGGCACAAACTGAACTTGCCGGAACTTGCAACTGTAACAGCCGCTGAGCTGTTCCCCCATCTTGCACTGCCGTTCATATTATTACTCCGAACAAGTCAGGACGGCAGCCCAGTCACCCAAACTTCCCATCATCTCCTTGTGGAATTAACTTTATTTCTCCGCAGGAGGGAGGGCAAAACTTTGTTGCGTTTGTACCATGACTGCAACTCTCCCCCACGTCCGCTTCTTGTTATTTATAGGCCGAATAATGGTGACCCAAACGTGAGCCCCCCCACCCCCGCTTCTTCACATCCCTCTTCGTATGCGAAAGATGGCTAGAGAGGAACTGGAACCCTGGATATCATGTTAGTGGTCGAGGTCTTTAGGGAGTAGACGACAATCCAACTATTTCCTTCACCCTTTACAACAACCCCTTAACTCTCCCTTCATGACCATCACCAGTCTTGTGGTCAACTACATTAGCAAGTGATTCCGTAGACTCTACGTGCACCACATCCTCCCCAAAGCAGCTCTCCCAGCGCTCTGACATTCGCTTGTTATCAGCTACTGCAGCGGGCTGCTAAGTGTCTGCTTCTGTGAGCTGGCAGGGCAACACATGGTTCCGCAGACAAGCCAGGAAGTTGACAGATTCGGAAACAGCGGTAAATGGGCCAGCAATATCAAACGAGCAACGACACTCTCTCACAGATTCTTGTGGCGAATTGTGTCCGGGGGCCACGCGGTAGCGTAGTTGGCTGAAGCACTACGCTACAAGCCGGAAGGTCGCGGTTTCGATTCCGGATGAGGTCATTGGGTTTTTTCAATTCACCTAATCCTTCCAGCCGAACTATGGCCCTGGGGACGACTCAGCCTCTAATAGAAATAAGTACCAGGAATCTTCTTGGGAATAAAGGGTAGCCGGAGCGTAAGGCTGATAACCTGACCGCCATCTGTGAGCCAATTGGCTAGAAAGCGTGCGAGCCTCGACGTCTCACCACCTCATGGGCCTCCACGACCTGTTACAGGGATACAAAAGATACAAAGTGTGCGATAACCGCATGACGTACAAAAGTACATCGCACCAGTGCCTGTTGCGTAAATAAGAAAAAGAATAATTTTATATCTGACTGTGTTTATTAGGATCATCTGGATTTGGAACTTATTTTATTTTATTGAGTTATGAAACAAATCTTGAATGAGAAATAAATTAAATTAAATTTAACCCTGAAAAAGGAAGCAGTATAGCTCTCTGAATCGTTGTTACCGACCCACAGAGATACAATGCGGTGCCGTAACCCATGTGACCACAATATTCATCATAAGAACCGTCTCCTTTTTCTCTTACGACGCCCCGGTGTGCAGTGAAGTATAAGTGCAAGGGGGCCCATCATGCCTTCTGTTCAAGTGAGACAACTGTTTCACCCTGAACTAATTTATTCTTCTTTTCACTGGCTAAATATTCAGTTCCAAAAGCCCACCCCTCATTCAATCCCAGGTTAGCTCATGTGGCATCCTGTGGCAGGCAAAGTAGCACAGATGCAGGTTTTCGCTCTGTTCTTCCGTTTCCCCTGCCACTTCTCATCCAAGACATATATGTCCAGTAGTGGCCGGCATACCAGGTGAACTCGCCCCGGCCACAAGAATTGAAAAAAAAATTGGATTCCTCCTAACATACTTTTATTTAATTTCTTCTAATTAAGCACATCCCTTGGTACTTATTGAAAGTTTGATTTATGTTGCCTAGCAATTACTACAATATTTGTGTTCAGAACCTGGAAGCACAGTCATGCGAGTAATGTCACAGAGGAGCAGGAGGAATAGACGAGGAAACGGTAACGAGAGAAGAGGAGGGTAACAAGAATAGAACGAAGGGAGAGACTAAGATGAAAGGTAATGACCAGTGCCCGGATTTTGATGACATGTCATCTTTCTTTCCTTGTATCCTATGCGATGCTCTTAAATATATAAATCTCGGATATGAGCTGCTGGTTACAGAAATGTAAATTTTATAGGCAATTTTTGTCATTTTTTGACATTTTTAGGTTTAAGGTAATTTTTTGGTAAATTTTTGGAATTTTAAGGGTATTTCTTGTCATTTTTGGCCATTTTAGGGAATTTTTCTTCATATGTTTTCTGAAATGTGAATAACATGGAAGCGAAGTGTTCTTTCTTTTCTCCTTTAGGTCATTTTTCTGGATTTTTTCGGTAATTTTATAGGTCATTTTTTTAATATTTTCTGGTCATCAAAATCCGGGCCCCGGTAATAACGAAAAGGAAGTTAGGCAGAGTAAGATGATAAACACGGATAGAGTCAAGGGGAGGAGTATTTTAGTAACAGTAGTAGAAAGTAGCAGTAGCAATAGTAAGTAGTAGCAGTATTTTTTATTGCTAGTGGGTGGGACTAAGTCCCTTGTACTGCGGCCACTTCTGGCCTGTTGTACCAGCCCCAGATGATAGGTGAGGGTGATTGTGGAGCAATTCGTGGAATGAAGATTGGCAGGGGAAACCGAAGTACTAAAACCTGCCCCAGCGCCATTTTCTCCACCACATATCCCACTTGACCAGACCCGGGATCGAACCCGGGCCGCCGCGGTGGGAAGCCAGCGACTAACCGCTTGAGCTATGGCGCGGCCCTAAGTAGTAGTAGCAAGTAGCAGTAATAGTAGTAGTAAGTAGTATTAACAGCAGTAGTAGTAGTGTCAGTAGTATTAACAGCAGTAGTAGTAGCAATAGCAGTAGTAGCAGTAGTAGATCTATTATTAGATTAAAAGCGAGATAATGCAGAAGGAGAAGTTTAATAGGAGTAATGAGAGACGGGAGAATAAAGGAGAAAGCGGGGAGATTAAGAGAACAAGGTACAGGATCAAGAATAAGTTACAAAACAGAATGAAGGATAAAGAGGAGATGATGATGATGATGATGATGATGATGATGAAGTAGTAGGGGAAGATAATAAAATGAATTGGGCATAAAAAGTTTATTATCATGTGGAATTCGTTTCATAACATTTCTACATTTTCGCCTTCTTGACTTGTAGCTTCAACACAAGACACAAGATGAGACACCGAGACGTTAGCGTATTTACATCAGAACAGGTTACAAAAACACGAGGCATTCCATGCAGTTCAACTGTACGTTGGTCACACACTGAGCTTAATTTACTAACAACCGCCATCTCATGCAGCGATATCTGTTTGCATTTCCTCGGATCATATGAATCACTTTCTGTTCAGGATTCGTTCCCTTCATACAAACGCAATAGGGAGTGAATGGCTTTCGCCGTAACTTCCTCTGTCAGATTCTGAAGGCAGTACGTGTCACTGGCTCTCACGCACGCACCCATGCACACACGCAAATACGCACGTCTTGCGGTGATGCATATCCTGAGAAAGAGTAGTAGTTCTGTCGTCACTAAATGTACCAACCCCCCTCACACAATCTGATTATTAAGCGTTCAGTTGTCTTTATTCAAAGTATCACTAAATCCAATATTCACATGACCGTAATACACATATCTACGGATTTTCTGATGACACATAATTTTCTCTTCCATGTTCCACCACTCAGCCTCGTGACGATAACCTCCATCTGTGAGCCGATTGTCTAGAAAAATGTGGGAGCCTCGACGTCTCACAACCCTATAGGTCTCCACGGCCTGTTACGGGGATACCTTTTTTTTTGTTGTTGTTTAAAACTGAATCCGCCGTAAATTCAGTCTCTCCGATCTACAAGGCGTTACAACCCAAAACACATAGTCACCACCATCAGAACCTCCCATCTACGCCTAGTTCTAGCAAGAGACCTTTCTACTTCATGTTTTCATATCGGATCTCCTTATGCATTTCGACACATCTATATGCGCATAATGAATAAGTAATTTGAGGATCTGTTGTTCCATCAAGAAGCTCACAAAAACACTGGACCCGAACAAAGAAATCCCTCCCGTTTGCCCCCTTACTGGAGCTACTCCACGGGTCTGCTTATACCAGAAGAAATGACCCGTGACGAAGTGGCGTTCATGAGCTCATCCCTTCAAAATTTCCCTCTCTCGTCTCTTATACTCTTCTCTTATTTTTTTGTTCCTCTTGTTGTCGTCTACATTCATAATTACACAACTGGGGCGGTTGGGGAGGGGAGGGGTGATGAGGCAGAAGAACAGATCTATTCAGGGCGTCAGCATCATTATTCATGCAGGTTGCACGCCTCTGCAATAGCCGGAGCTCTTAGCATCTCCTTTGCATCGCAACCTTCTCATCAGAACGAGCCGGCCGTCTCGTGTTTGTACCGTGTACACGCGCATAAATAGGCCCACAGCAAATTGCAATGTGTGTTGCCTTTGATGGCGTCCATGGCCGGACTAGATCCACTCTGTTCTACCCTTTAATAGAGGGCCGTATTCAGTACACTCGCTATGCAAAGTAGTGCCACGTAACTGGCGGTAAGTGGGAGGCAAGGCACCACACGAATATACGTGTATGTTGCAGAAGCGCGTGCACTCAAACCAGGCGAACTTCGATCTGTCAGAGTCATTCTCTGATATCAACAGGGACGGAGTCCATTGAAGCACTGGGAGTTCTGAGGTTCTTACAGACTTCAGTAATTATGGGAGGAACACAGGCTGAGGCTGTTTCAGAACAGAACCCCGAAAAGACACTATGTTACAAGTTGGAAAGTCGCGAATTCGATTCCCGATTAGGCAATTAGGTTTTTCAATTGACCTAATCCTTCCAGCCGCACTATGGCCCTAGAGTCGAATCACCTCTAATAGAAATGAGTGCCAGGAATCTGTCTAGGGGTAAAGGGCGGCCGGCGCGTAAGGCTGACAACCTCACCGCCATCTGTGAATCGATTGTCTAGAAAATGTGGGAGCCTCGACGTCCCACAGCCCTATGGACCTCCACGGCCTGTTAAAGGATATCTCTGATCCAAGGGGAATATTTAAACCTAAGTGGGGTGAAATAATAGGAGGTTGGAGAAAACTGCATAACGAGGAGCTTCTTCATTTGTAAAAATGAAAAAGGTAACTTTGTCCCTGTACTTATTTAGTAAAACACTACGCAATGAAGACTTATGAGAGAGTGAAGGTATAGCGTCACCATTCTTGACCTCAGCACTAGTTGGAGGTGTGTGGATATGTTCACGCCCCGGTCGCTTTAACCCCAGTACCCATTGGACAAGTGTAGGCCCCAGGGCCATTTTTGACGCTGTGGAGTAAAGAAAAGCCTTGACCCTGCCGCTTTGTAAATTGAACACTCTGCCAGAAAGATCGAATCAAGGAAAACGAGATAGGATAGGCATTCAGCACGCACAGAGAGAGGAGGAATGCATATAGCATATTAGTGGGGAAGCCAGAAGAAAAGAGACCACTAGGAAGACCTAGACATAGGTGGGAGGATAATAATAAGCTGGATCTTAGAGAAATTGGATTGATCTAACTTAGGATAGGGGCCAGTGTCAGGCTCTTGCGAACACGATAATGAACCTTCTGGTTCGTAAAATGTTGGGAACTTTTTGAGTAGTTGAGCGACTAGCGGCTTCTCAAGGACCCAGCTCCATTGAGTTGGTTAGTTACAGCAGTGACTATGAAGATTACTATCTGCTGAAATATAACACCATGTAGAGGTTCACCGACGTTTCGGGAAACATAATGTTTCCATTCTCAGGGTTGAAGACTAATGCAAGCATGTAGCAAAAGCTACGCTTCAAGACTGCTACTTGTTTATGTTTCTCCTCAATGCTAAAAATGAAGTCAGTAATTTCCATAAAACCGGAAGGAAAACTGAGTCGGGGATCCTGTTGTCCCAGCCGAGATTCGAACCCAGTTTAAGCTCTTACCGCCAAGCCCACCCGTTCGGTGACTAGTGTAACCGGGTCCAGGAACATAGGCACAGAGTAAGGATATCTGACAGACTAATTTTCTATCATTTTAAAAGATATTTTAAAACACCAGTTGATACGTAATCATGAAATTTCAGATTACCACAGGAATGAGATTCTCGAACGTTAATACGCTACACAAATATATAGTGTGTAGTAGGTCACGAATGAGCGAGCAGTTTTTCTTTCAGTGTATCGTATCTATTCTGTGAGTACAGATAATACTTTTATGTGGATAAGTGAAGTGTAGTATACTACAAAATGGACGAGATTTACTACTGATTATGAGCGTATGTTGTCCATGGGACATGATGTTTAACTTCGGCCTTGACGTATCATTCGATAACACGCAGGACAGTAAAGGTATATAAGAGACAACAGGGAAAGTTGCTAGTATGAAAGTTTGTATAACAAACGAGGTTTCAGGTTGAATTCTCGACGAGTGTTACATAAGTAAAGGCGCGTCCACATTACTCGTGCTCGTGTGACTCGCTATGCTCGCGAGTAATGTGGACGATATGACAAGTCACTAGACAAGAAAATTTTAAATTTTTAATTTAAAAAACTATAGACAACAAATTAAAACACAACTACAGCCTATACACACTACGAGTAAATATACGGATCCTCACGCGCCGAAGCCTGGCGAGCAACTGAAGTAGTGTGGACGAAGATTTACGGGCACAAGTAAAAGCCAGACGAGTCTTCCGACTAGCATAAGCCTGGCGAACAGGAGCACGAGTAATGTGGACGCGCCTTAAGAGTATAAATGAACAGAAATCTGCTTTATACGAGCACTGGTATCGTTAGTTTCTTGAAGAGGCGATACATGCCAACAATATTCGTTGTAGAACTATCCTCTCCCGTTTACCGCCTCCGTGGACACTGCTGTTGCCTCTCCCCTGCCCCCTGCAGCAGCGAAATACTTTGTACGAGTAGGTACAGAGGACAGCAGCTTCATCTCTGCTTCCCAGACCAACGTCCAGCGCGACCCCCGCACAGTACACACCGAAAGTATTGCAAACGTAAGCTTGGCCCTTACTATGAGTAAAGGTAAAGGTGTTTCTGCAGAAAGGTAGAGGTAAAGTTGTCTCCATAACAGACCGTGGAGGCCATAGGGTTGTGAGACGTCGAGGCTCCATATTTTCTAGACAACCGGCTCATAGATGGCGGTGAGGTTGTCGGTCTTACGTGCCGGACGCCCTTTAACCCCAGGAAGAAACTTGGTACTCATTTATGTTAGAGGCTGAGTCGACCCCAGGGCCATAGTGCGGCTGGAGTGTTTAGGTAATTTGAAAAACCTAACGACCTCATCTGGAATCGAACCCGCGACCTTCTGGCTTGTAGCATAGTGCCTTAACCAATTATGCTACCGCGTGTCCCAAAGTTGTTCCTGTATTTAAATAATTAAGCACTATGCCATGAAAGGAGTATGGGGGAGTGGCTTTATAGATCCGCGTTTTCCTTACCTCGGTACTGATTGGAGGTGAGTGATAAGCTTCACACTCCGGCCGCTTCCCCCCCCCCCCCCCGNGAGTGATAAGCTTCACACTCCGGCCGCTTCCCCCCCCCCGGGTACACATCCCCGAGGACCCATTGGATAGGTGGCTGGGTGGGCCCCAGAATCAGTCTGAACGAAGCAGAGAAGAGAAAATTTTTCACACTACCGGGACACGAACTCCGATCCCTCTGCCGTTCAGCCCGTAGCCAGTAGCTATACCGACTGCGCTATCTCGGCTCCCCTTCTTATAAAGAGTATGACTAATATATAATATATACATCGTTTATTCTAAGATGCTGACAGTAAAATGTAAATTTGTCCCTAAGTTTAAGGAATTAAGCACTACGCCATCAAGGATTATAGGGAGTAGATGTGGAGATCCACGTATTCTTGACCACGGCACTAGATGCTGAGTAGTCAGCTTCACACCCCGGCCCCTTGACTCCCGGAGAAAGAGGGCTCTGTACCCACTGGACATGAAGCTGTGTGTAGGGCCCCAGAGTCAGTCTGGACGACGTGGAGAGGAGGAAGCTCTCGGCTCTACTGGGACTCGAATCTCGATCACTCGGGCGTCCAGCCCGTAGCCAGGCGCTTTACCGACTGAGCTATCATAGATAACTCTGACATTACTTAGATTATATAGCATAGAGTGATAGGATGACTGATGAATTGGATAGGATCTGCAAGGAGACGTTCCTGGTCTGATCTATATGTTACAGCCACATTTGCTTGGACGGACTGAGGAATACCAAGAATCACCAGTTAGGATTGTCGGTGCTTCGATTGAGACTCAAACCAAGCACCTTCCGAATACAAGTCCAGAATTTTTATTGATAACCAACTAGTTTGGTTTATTTTTTCAATCCAGATATTATGATTAATAAATAATGCAGAGGCAAAGACGCAGAAGAAAGCAATCGCTGACTGCTTCGGATTACTTGTCCAATATTTGCATGGAGTGACCGGGAGGGGGGGATACACTATTGTATTGTATTGTATTGGAGAGGGTGGGTTTCCCCATGCACTTAGACCAACTGTTGGTCCATTGTGCGTCCCCTTATGATATTCTACCAGTCTCTATTCCCTACCGGTATTGGTGCGTTCCATCAGTCCCGACTCAGCCAGCGAGTTCGGCCTCTACTGGCTCAGTGGTATCTCGATGTTTCCCCCATCTACCAGAGGCGTTAGAGACTACTGTTGGGCGGGAAATGTCCTGAATTTGGCTCAGTGGTCCCCTTGGGACATGAGGTTCTTTTACGTTCCGTAAAGCTACCCTGAATTTTTCCGCCCTTAAAAATTCCACGACCTCCGCCGGGTTTGAACCCGCGTACCTTGAGTCACGAGGTGGGAACGTTACCCCTAGACTACGGAGGCTGCTTGGGGGAGACATTAAGTCAGGATATTCAGTCTTCAGGCTTACAATGAACCCACAACCTACAGAGCACGAAGCTACAACGCTACCCACTATACAGCGAATTTCGGTAATAAACAATGGAAAAATCAGCGAATGGAGTATGGGAAGGTGAGAGGAACTGAAGAGAAAACTATCTAAGGCTGCGTTAGTAGCAAGAAACCGACTATAAATTACCGGGAAGTACACCCATGTCCGATTACACTTAATCTATTGCCTGGCATGAGGAGTGTTACTGCTTACGTCTGCTTTACCACAACGCGGCTGGTCTCCACGCTTGATGGTTGATGTATCTCTACTTCGGCTTCTGCCTCTGCTGGAACCCATCGCAACCCACTCCCCCACTCCTAACCAGCAACTCCCTCCTCCCAATTTGTCCGTCGTGATCACATTAGGGCTGTGTAATGATTGGGCCCCGTCACCATGGCAACCAGTGGCACATTAACATCAAAACGTTCTAAGTCTCTATCCTTTCTGCGGTTTCATGCAGTTCTTATCTGTGGTGTGAAGTGTAACCCTTTCAAGCACTAGCTTCTTCTATACAACAGTTCGTACCTCACAGGAAACATACAGTGTCGACATCATAAATCCAAACCGCTTGATGTTGTTTAGAGAAATGGTCGACATTTACTTTTAGACTAATAAGTATATATATGTTCTGTCGTCAAATGCGGAGATTCTAAATTTTAAATTATGTGGTATATAAAGTAGCCACCGTGGTTTAGACGACTAAATAGAGACACTTTAAATTTCTTATATATAAAATATTGACAGGAATATCACTTCTGGCTGTCAGAAAAGTTACAAATTATTCGAAACACAATGTAAACACAGAACATCCAATCAAGTAAAGTTAATCACTAAATCAATATGAAATATTTCTTTATAATCTTAAAAATAACTTTTAAATACTATGATCTGAAATCCTGAAGCCAGTGAACATGGGTAGCATCTTTTGGATTGCGACATATTCTAGTATAAATTTACCGACGTTTCAGAGGAACATGCTGTCTTCATGTTAGCAGTAAAAGGAAATAAAGCAACTTCTCGAGCCTTAAGTTTGAAGCAATATTTTCCTCCGAAAGGTCTGTGAATTTCTATTAGATTACATGTCGTCATGTCCCAAAAGCTTCAGTCTTCAAATTTATACATTTATTTTGTGATTAGGATGTCATTTTAAGATGGATATTTAAGATATAGAACCAAAACTACTATCGTATAACAGAAATGGCCCAGAAAGTAATACGAAACACAAAGCTCAGTGTACGTTCCACGAGGTTCTAATTGAAACATTAAGAACTTCTCAGAAGAATTTCATGCTTTAACCCAACTAGCTTCTGTTACAGATCTGTGTGGAAAATACTGATCAGAACTCTGCCAGCACGCATAAGAAACTACAGGATATTTGTGCATTAAGACTTGTTAATATATTTGTGTGACGAAAGAAAATGATAACAAATGACAGACAACTTAAAATTATTCATAGCTTCTTCCTGGCAAAAAAAAAAAAACAGGAGAAGATATTAATACTGGATTCAGTACTGATGTCTCATGGCAATTACACTGAAAAAGGCAGGTAGACTGAAAACAACTCCTTCTGTCTCCTTCATAATGAACAACAGGATATGTTTCTGCAGCAGAATGTGGAGATAAAGCCAATAATAGAGGAAAACACAAGAAGGAGGAAGAGGACATGAAAGAAACATGGGATAAAGAGAGGGAGAGCGTGAAGTAAATAAAACAAACCGAATTATATGAAGACAGAGTGTGTACATGTATGCCTATGATATAACGTGATGAAAGGAGATGCTGCAATGATATAAATAAGTAAGTGATATTACTAACGTCTTCTGACTGGCAACAGTTCAGGATAAGCCTTCATGTTGGGCTCAACACTCATGTGTCATGGGAGTTATGGCAGACAATTCCCGCTGTCTCTTTCGTGCCTGAAAGTACTAAGTACAGGAGGTACAAGTTAAAGTTGTCCCTGTGCTTAACGAATTAAGGACTACACCATGAAGACTTATGGGGGAGTGGATGTATAGATCAACATTTTCTTGACCTCGGCACTAGTTGGAGGTGAGTGGTCAGCTTCACGCCTCTACCGCTTTACCACCAAGGAAAGAGCCCCCGGTATCCACTGGATAGGAAGTTGGGTAGACCCCAGAGCCGGTCCGGACGACACGAAGTGAAAATTTTTGGCCCCACAGGGACTCGAACTCCGACCCGTAGCCAGTCGCTATACCGACTGCGCTATGCCGGCTCAAGTACAAGTGTAATTTAATTTTACTTCAATGCAGAATAAGTTAGTGTTAGTTCAAGTGACCCTTGCAAATCGAGAAGTGATTTAAATTACATTATTTTTAGAACGTAAATTTCGTTTCAAATTATAAGCCCGCACGTGGAATGTGGATGACATGGCGCGAGGTACATTTAAATCCGATGACACATGCGTCACTGTACGTAGGCTGCTGAACCGGTGACGTCATAGCTTTCGTCCTCAGGAAACAGGGACAAGTCACATGCTTCAGCCTCTTCCATTTTCCGGACTTCTCTACCAACCCCCATAAAACGCTTACTTTATATCTACTTCCCCTCCCATTGTTTTTCCTTCCATCAGGAAATTCGATTTCCAGGAGACGCCATAACGAATCTGTCTTCTTTCCCTCCCACTTTTCTTCTCCATCTTCCTTGTCTTTTATTCTTCCCCGTTATTTGTTCAGTAATTTGCGCTGGTCTCATTTTAATAGTAACAACAAACTATCCGGCCCAAGATGGAAGCAGGAGGACAGGAGTACACGCTAAGAAGCCAAGTCTACTGCTGTCTTCCCAGCAGTTGGCCCAAACAGCATTACAACGATATCTTTGCGGTCATAGTTCTTATGTAGCATCTTCCCTGAAGACAGGATGGGTCTGTCGGTTAAATTACTACTGGTCTTCGCCAGTACAGTCATTCCTGGCTTCATTCTCTTCGAGATGCATGACAAAGATTTTTTATTCTCTCCTACACATCTACGTATTCCGAAATGGGGCCTCCTCTTCAGAGAAGGAGGGGTCAGTCTTTCTACATAGACGGCACGTTTGTTGCGCTGTAGATTGAGCACGAGTATATCCGCACTGTCATGGCCTCCAGGTCACTGTGGACTCTGTGCACTTTTTGTCACTGCATTACACTACTTTTTATTGTTAGTGGGGTTGGACTAAGTCCCTTGTACTGCGGCCAATTCTGCCCTACTGCACCAGCCCCAGATGATAGGTGAGGGTGATTGTGGAGCAATTGGTGGAACCAAGATTGGCAGGGGAAACCGAAGTACTCGGAAAAAACCTGCCCCAGAGCCATTTTTTCCACCACAAATCCCACTTGACCAGACCCGGGATCGAACCCAGGCTGCCGCGGGGGAAGCCAGTGACTAACCGCTTAAGCTATGGCGCGGCCTGCATTATACTAAGTAACATTTATACAAGCTATACAGAGGTTTCCTGTCAATGCAGGCTTAACTTATGCAATTGTTCTGAAACTGCAGTTAGTTAACCGAAGGGTCGTAAATATGACCGCCGCCAAGTTTAAGTCTCTTATATTTCCCGCGCCTGCGTTTTCCTTGTCCAATACGAAGTAGATTTGAATTTATGTGGTTTCGGATTACTACTGCCTGTGTTCTGTACAGTTTAGTTATGTAGTTCTACACGTAGCGAACTTTGAAAGCCACGTGCAATTCGCGGACTGGTGTGCACCTGTCAAGATTTCCAATAGCTCGGAGTACTCTATTCTGCAGGCGCTTCGGTTTCAAGAGGTCAGCGTCCGCCGTATGCTCCCAGGTGGGACAGGCATAAGTCAGAAGTGACTTAATCAGAGCTTTGTAAAGCGTAAGTTTAATATATGTACTTAAACGCCCAATTTCGAATAGAGAATAGATCCTTACGTACGTCAGAAAAGCCTTGGCTACAGTACTTTCGATGTGGTTTCTCCATGCCATCCCCATGTGGAAAGTGACACCGAGGTACGTTATATTATTTACAAAGGGAATGTTTCTACCGTTTAGTTGCAGTACGCCGTCAGGGACTCTAAGCCTTCTGGAGAAATCGACCGTCTGAATTTTCTCTTCATTGATCTATATGTTCCAGCACTGACACCACGACCCGACAAGAGTGAGGCAGCGCTGCAGCTTGCAGAGAACACGACGCTCAAATGTCTCTGTTGATGCGATCGAGGTGCATCGGGTGCATCATTTATGTACAGGCTGTACAATACTGGTGCAAAGACTGGTCCTTGAGGAACACCTCCAGCTATTTTTCGTGGCGTAGACAATTCAGATTCAAATTTTCTTTCAGCGCGAAAAGACGCAGTTAGCTTAACGAGACTTGTCGAATCAGAGTCAAAGTCACATTGCGACTAATGGTCATTCAGTCAGTCAATCTTGGTGTTGAGCCCAATCTGGGACTTATGATTAGATATTTATTACTCTTTCACAATTTCCCACTTGTTTTTGTAGGGCGCCCTCTCTGACGAGAGGAAGGGTCTGTCTTTTGTCAGAGTCATTGTCTGCAGTAGTGTCATTTGTCATAATTTAAAGGACATTTACATTTTGCAAGTTAAACATGTTAATAAATGTATATAAAATATATACAGGGCCTCTGTCAATCCAGGCTCAGTATAGTAGATTATGCCCCATTTCTAGTAGCTTCGCTACAACGTAGTCTAATCACTTGAACGGTCGTATGCTTGACCGCCGCCAAGTTTAAACCCCTTATACTTTCTATGTCGGGTTTCGCCTTGTCCAATATTGCGAACATTTTCGTTATCATGATATTGTATGACTTTCTCTCGTTGAACACATAATTATGTTATATAGTCATATACGTAAGGAATTTTGAAAGCCATGTGTAAATCGCGAAGCGGTGTGTGCCTTGGAAAATCGCACTGTCGAAATCCGAAGTCACATTGCGACTGACGGTCAGTCAGTCAGTAAGCCTTGGTGTCAAGCCACATCTGGGGTTTATGACCAGATATTTATTACTCTTTCACAGTTACGGTCTTGTTTTTGTGAGCTCCCTCTCTGACGAGAGGACGGGTCTGTCTTTTGTACATGCTGCTTGCCCTTGTCAGCGCAGTTTTTCTCGGGCCCGAGTCCCTTGGGACTCGTGACCATATTTTACTGTCTCAGATTTGAGACTTCCCTTTTTGTCGTCTCCTACGACTCGCAGGGTCACGATTGAGGTATTCGATCCCTCTTCCACACGGGTTCGCACTGTCGAATTGTTCCATAGCCCCTTATATGCATTCGGCACGGACAGCAAAGAAAACGCCGCTTCCAACAGTTCCTCCATTGTTGCGTGGGTCGTTGCTAAACGATGTGTCAAGCACTGTTTGAATTTTTACACGGCCGTTGTCTAGCATTGGCTGTTTTACTGGCTCATTATTCTGTCAGACCTCATGTCAAGATATCTTTACAAAACATTTAAAAATTAGTTTCAGGCTTATCAAAACCCAAATTGCATAAATTTGTCTCCGTACTCGTAACAGAAGTAATTATTCACTGCACGTGTCTTTACGGCGATTTGCGATAAGCCAGAACATTATCAAAGTGTCTAACGGGTGGTATTGACAGGCGTCACTACAGTATCGCCTTCGTCACTGAATACCTTCATCCGATATCACGGATATGATCCCTTTCGACGTTATCTTTAATGCCCGTGGCTGCGTTTGAATCATTAAGAGTGAATGTGTTGATTCATGTCCGACTGTACAGGTTTGATTGATGGGGTCTGTATACATGACGTCACGTAAACAAAAAACGGAAAATATTTATTCATTTCTGCTCATCACACGAGACCAAAATTTTTTTTGACAAATTAAAATTAATTCTCTATATCCCACAAGGGTATTCATAGATCCTTACTCAAATAAAAACTTGACATATTTACGTGAGTAAAGTCATCGCTGTGTTTAAAGAATTAATGTCACAAAAGTCAATATTGTCTCTGTGTGGACATGAATCAGATTCTGTTGGTCGCATAATCGTTTAATTGAATGCAAGCAGGTGTCATGAGCTCGCTCTGCAAAACGAAACGCAACATGACTTACCTAAGGGTAATCCTACGTCAGAACCGCAGATGTGAACCAACTTTCACGAGTTTTGTGACTACTGCAAATTCACCCGTGAAGAAGACCATAATTATATCCGTGATGGCCAGGATAGTGACACCCACAACCCTGTAACACAAGATAAATGATGAATATTTAGAAATGTCTGGACACCTGAAGGGAAGCTAGAGGGGACTGCATGAATATGAATTTCATGATTTATACTGACCACAAAATAATACTAGATGAATGAAATTAAGGAGGGTATGGGCAGGGCATGTAGCATGCTTCGATATATGAGAAATACGAAAATTTTAGAAGGGAAAACATCACTTGCAAAACCAAGACATAGACGAGATGAAAACAGTGAAGTTGATCCAAAAGAAATAGGATAAGAGTATGGGATGTGGCGCTGTGTAGATGTTGTGTGAACTGACGTTTCGAAGGAAAGTATCGCTTCCATCTTCAGGGTAGGAAAATCCGCGAGCGAGGAACCAGTTTGAGCAGATGGCTGCAGACTTAAAGTATATTTGATTCTAAAGTGTTCTGAAGATAGTGTACAACACACAGTATTGCTGGGGTTTTTGGACTTTGTCCGTCGTCCGTTATTGTAAAGAACACCAAGGAGCACAACGTCCTGTCTAGTGACTGAGGTTCGCTCTTTCTAACGGAGCCAACAGAAGAGGTGTCTCCGATCGCCCCCCCCTCACCTGAGGACGGAAA
Organism: Cryptotermes secundus; assembly: GCF_002891405.2. NCBI lineage: Eukaryota > Metazoa > Arthropoda > Insecta > Blattodea > Kalotermitidae > Cryptotermes > Cryptotermes secundus. The sequence goes on from NW_019720570.1 coordinate 942,852, forward strand.
CAGCTCTAGTTTCCGAAACGCTGTGTTCTTTAGAATACCAGATGATGCACAAAGTCCAAACCCTAGTAATCCAAAGTAAAGGAACGTTCTTTAGGGTAATAATCTCGCCTTATTCTGAGACTCATAAGGGTACGAAAGTTAAAGTTGTCCCTGTAAAATGCAGTGGAGGTCCATAGGAATGTGAGGGTTGTCGCATTTTCTAGTCAATCGGCTCACAGATGGCGCTGAGGTTGTCAGCCTTACACGGCGGCCGCCCTTTACCCTCAGGAAGATCCCTGGCAGTCATTTCTGTTAGAGGTTGAGTCGATCCCAGGGTCATAGTGCGGCTGGAAGGATTGGGTCAATTTAAAAATCTAATGACCACATCAGGAATCGAACCCGTGATATTCCGGCTTATAGCAGAGTGTCCCCCTTGAGACCAATATGAAAGCAAAAAAAAAAAAAGTAAAGTAAAGCTATCCCTGTACCAGGCCGTGAAGGCCCATAGGGTTGTGAGACGTTGAGGGTCCCACACTATCTAGACAATCGGCTCACAGATGGCGGTGAGGTTGTCAGCCTTACGCGCCGGCCGCGCTTTATTCCCCAGGAAAATTATTTAATTAATTCCTGGTACTCATTTCTGTTAGAGGCTGAGTAAACCCCAGGGCCTAGTGCGGCTGGAAGGATTAGATCAACTGAAAAATACAATGACCTAATCGGGACTTGAACCCGCGACCTTCCGGCTTGTAGCATAGCCCCTCAACCAACTACGTTACCGCGTGCTCCCGAGACCCATATGTAACATAAACAAACTCTGTGAACAAGATGCAGAGGTTTCGAAAGCCGGAGCTGACGTACGGTGATCACTGTGCTCCGAGCGGCTAACAGAGTAGTTGAAGTCTTTCTGCTTTAGAACCACCGTAGAGCGCCATCCTGTTCCAACAAGTGCAGCAGAACTTAGGGTCTCCATCGCTGCCATCCGCGAGTCACGGGAAGACAGGAAGGAAGCTTGGAATTACTTTGAAACAAGGAGGAAGGAGTGAAGAGATGAGGTGGGGGGTGAAGTGACGACGGATCCACGGAATCAAGGGTCGTAGAAATATTCCTAGAAGTAGAAGATCTTCTGCCTTTATTTCTCCGTCTCTTTTCTTTTACCAACCGCCATATTCTCGCATTTTCCCTATCTCCCTTATGTTTTCTCTATTCTCTCCTTCCTTATCCGTTCTCTTAGTTTGAGTGTTATTGCTGTCGTCTACGAAATTTCGTCAAAATGATTTAATTGTCAAGTCTCGTTCAAGATATTACATCAGGAAGCCTTATGAGTTACGTAAACAATTATTAAACGCGTTTCACTTAGAACTCAAATATGGAACAATAATATTTTGTTTCCTTGTTCTCCCCCTTTTCTCTCCACCCTACCCCTCCATCTGTAGTTTGCTCAGAATGTTCCAGCAGCTCCTCAAGTTTACATTTCTTGTTCAATGTTTAACTAGCATATTATCTTAACTTCCTAAAAATTAAAAACTGAACACTTTAACTTAACTTAATCTATTCTCATTTTATATACTCAATACCAATCACGAGTTTCAGTTTATCGAAAGAGAAATAAAATATTTTTTAATACTTATAATTATGTTAAGAATGTCACTGAAAACATTCTCTTAAGGTCGCTTCCCTTCTTTCTCTGCCTGCTAGTGGGTTCTCATGAACACGGAAATAAAATTCGGGTTACATAATGGGCGAGAATTTCTTGTCAGCGACTAATTAACTTAGTTCCTTTCCGTTTGAATTTCTCCATCGTAATTTAACCCTTTAAAACACAGCGCCTACTACATTTTCACCTGCTTCGACATTAAAACTACGTGGCTTTAGTTCGCAAGCGAAATATACCGACCGAGCGACCGCCGCTTGTCGGCGAAATTAGTGCCAACTAGCGGCTCCGGTCTAGAAAACCGAGATTAACGGTCGTGGAGATCCGTTGCGCTGACCACGAGACACTCTCTATCCGCTAAAATTGTAAAGTTGGCTTCAACATTAAAAAATCCGAATTTTGTCTATTGACCACTTTCTCCGTAGATTACTTTACGAAAATGTCAGTATCTAGACCCTATAGCAGACAGTAGTATGAATATATATATATAAATTGCAAGGAAGCGGTCGTGGCCTATTGGAGCTATGACATGTGTTGAAGGACTGCAGGACATCACGAAGAATTCAGACAGGATTTTCGGTGTTCCGGTCGAGATTCGAGCCCAGAATAATTCGAATACAAGGTCTACCGCTACATCAACCTGTTAACCTTTGGCCTATTGTGCGTTTCACATGGCTGTCGGCTAGTATTTCCTCTAATGGTATCAATAGATTGGTCTCTAAACGGAGTCATAGCGTTCCCTGTGAGGTAGGAACTGAATTTATATGTATTATTGATATGGATTTCACGCTTAATCACGAGGTGAAACTCCAGATAGAAAGCATCACACACTAAACCCTCGCTAATCTGGATTAATTTGGGGATTATCCTGATTAACAGACAATCCGGTTTACTGAAGCAAACTATAGCCCTAAAAGATTAAATATACTATAAAACAAATAAAAGGAATTTTCAATATATGTAGTACTAATGAAAATAAATAAAGAAATATCACTGCAAAAATTTTTTCTTCTCTCAGAAGCTGAAATCCAGGGTCTTCTTCATCCAGCTCAAGCAAATCTTGGATATTTTCTTGCGTGGTTTCGGTCTCTCCAGCTGCCCTCAACACAGTCTGAAAGTCCCTTTGCTCTAATCCCTCTTGCTCCTAAATCTCATGTGTCTTTCAAAGTATGCATTCAACTATGAACAGAATTTATCATATTTCGATCCGGATTGACTGTAACCGGATTACCGAGGGTTTACTGTGTACTGTTTACGGTCTATATTTTGGGCTTTGCCCACGGTGGAACCGTCCCTAATAAAGTTCATCAAAAGTAACGCTCCAAAACCCAGTGTTTACCATATGTACCACCTGCTTCAACAAAGTACATCTCTGAATTCTGTCCACACAGTGTATTGTATCTGAAGGATTTATAACTCATAATTATTAATTTATCGGGGATTTTTTATTTAATATGACTGTTCTTAAATGACATATTTTTTACTTTTTATTTATGTAATTTAAGGCCTTAACTATTTATATTTTATACTGTTTTAATGTTAACGATAGAAACCGCCATTAATACAGCTTCGCCATCCTCTCCCACTCCTGAGTCGTGTTTCTGGTAGCTCAGAGAAGAAGAAGAACAAATTCGTAACCACACCCAGAGAGAAAATTCCGCCGGTCATCATCCACCAACAATTCCACGGTGACATGACCAAACTTAACAAAGATTTTCACACAAAATTCCAACCTATAAGCTTCACAACCTATAGAATGAAAGCTGGCATAGCATGTCAGACTTCAACATACAAAGATTACCTCAACATACAAAGCTATTTAAAAGAAAATAAAGTTCCATTTAACCTTACTAAACACAACGATTCCAAGCCGTACAGGGTCATAACTCCGTAACCGTTCAAAATCGGACACATGTTTATATGAACATTTGATCACAAAGACCTAGGAAATTACCTCCTGCAGTTATGCCCTAAAGTCGTGAAACACCCTGTATATTCTGCCCACGCAGTGTACCTGTGTGTTCCATATGGTTCTCACAGTAAACAGCGATTTCTTCCCTTAAACACTACTAAACTGTTTGTCTTTGTAGCGGAGAAGTAATAGGTTTCCTGTGAGGTATGAACTAAATTCTTATGTATTATTTAGAATAAATTCACTCTTTAAAGGTTTAGTCTACACTACTGTCAAAGACGCTACAACTATTTTTCAAAATTTTACAATTCGACATGAATATAGAAAATCAAAATTCAGCGGTCAGTCTCAAGCCACTATTTCTAACCATTCTAACGTCTCCACTTTCACTGTAATCTTATCAAAAGGACTAACAGGCTAAGCCTGGGAACCTTGTAAGAGAACTATGCTTTTGTCCCACCCAATAATAAAGCGTTCTCACTTTCTGATGATTTTTGCTCCATCTATATTTCTCGTGTACTCCCTAACTTTAGCGGCCGGCGCGTAAGGCTGACAACCTTGCCGCCATCTGTGAGCTGATTGTCTAGAAAATGAAGGAACCTCAACAACTCACAACCCTATGGGCCTCCAAGGCCTGTTACAGAGATACCTTCACTTTCTTACTTTTTACTTTACCCCCTAACTTTATGTCCCTTTCACGCTTAAAAAGTTCAACATTAAGGTTCAGTACTTGAAAGACTGAAATATGTATCACGAATATTTTCATCAAAATTTCAAAAACCAGTGCCAAAAGAGCTGGCAGGTGTTGCCTGCAAGTCATCTCTCACGTGTGTAGCAGGAAAAGGGATAATCACACATGTCGTAGGCATTTATCGCGTCCGGCTACATATCCTTATATAAATAGAGCTGAAATGTTAACAATAGTATCATAGCGTTTTACTAATGTAACAAACAAATAAAATAATGGACTACATTGGTTTCTGACGAAAACCAATCTGTATGCGAATTTCGAATTAGTTTGTCAATCTCAAACAGACTGGATTGTGTATTCCAGCCAATAGCTGTAGTCGTGGTGGAACTATAAATAAATTCATAGGTAGAGATAGGAAAGCTGACATGTCTGTGCCATTTCAACTTTTCATGCAGGCCACAATTTTATACGCACCTCGATGGATAGAAACAATACTGGCGCCACTTATAGATAAATTTTGGGCTCTAAATACGAAAGTCAGACCTGTATTATTTCTATCGATACGGTTCTGCAAACACAACCACAAGAACAGAACGACACAAAAAATTGCACTAAATTTTATAACTGCGTTTGCTTTCGATACATTTTTTATTTATTTTATTTATGTAAATGAGTAACAAAGTCCTTGACCCCCACTCCGAAGGTTCAGGGTTCAAATTTTAGGCCGGCGACATGATATATTTTGAAGTTCGTGGTTTCCGCGCAGTCCCTCCAACTGCTATGATAAAAGTTAAAGTTGTCCCTATATTTAATTAATTAAGCACTCTGTGTCATGAAGACATAAGAGGGAATGGAGGTATAGTTCCACCATTCTTGACCTCGGCATTAGATGGAGGTGTTTTCAGCTTCATTCCCCGGCCGCTTTATCCCTGGGCAACACCCCACGAAACCCACTGGATAAGTGGCTGAGTGTCACCACTGTCGGTCTGGACGCTGCGAAGAAGAATCTTCCCTGCTCCTGTCGAGATTCGAACACCGGCACTCCGGCCAGTAACCCGTCACTATACCGACTGAGCTGCTCTTGCTATTATGTTAATAATGTAAATTATCCCACAGCAGTTTCCTTCCACATCTTCTGCAGTTGGCAGCATCGTTAAAGAAGCTGCAAGTGAATACAAACGTTTCGTGGCCTACTGAAACCGCTGAGTGGACAAATGCGTGGTCATTTTGACCGAAGGCAGACCGTGAACTAAGTGACAGCGTCGCCTTAATTTTGCGGCAACTTCTCCTACTCTGCAGAGTGACGGGTCAGTATATGCGGCCGTTTGTAGGCGTTAAATTAGCGTGCCTAGAATTGCGGTGAATGTACGTATTTTAACGTGAAGAGTACCATCTTCTGGGACATACCGCCGTGTAGTCTGTTGATAGTCAACCATAACTTCGGACCAATATATCGCCTCCATCTTCAGGTTCGAATAAGCCGAGCAAGATACTCGTACCAGCGTGAAAGCAGGTAGCAAGCAAGAGCCCAGTTTCATACCGTGCTTCACGATCTCTTTTGTTTGCTACCTACTTCGCAACTGTTTCCTGTTAACTTATTTTTTACCCTGAAGATGGAGGCGATATGTTTGTACGAAACATCGGTAGTATCTCAACGGTATATCCCAGAAGACAGAACTCTTCGACGTTCTAAACTGTTTCCTGCTAACTTATTTTTCGACCCTGAAGATGGAGGCGATATGTTTCTACGAAACGTCGATAGTATCTCAGCGGTAAATCCCAGAAGACAGAACTCTTCGACGTTCTAAACTTCTAGATGCTTTACCTTTTTTTAAAGACTTAAGAACATTCACTCGAAGCAGTATAGTACCTATACTGAAAATGTCATTAAATAAGTAACCCTCCTTCCGTTATTAATACAACTGCCATTCATATGTCTACAAAGCAAAATTAAAAAAACATTCGATCCTTTGTGTAATGCACTTCTCTTTCAATATTATAAATAAGTATTGATTTATTTATTAATTATATTTCCTTTTGTTTATTTATTGTTAACTAACGAAGGTGTCAATATCTCAGGCTACGTTGCTTCGGAGTGTTAGCTTACTGGTGCACGATGAACTGGAAAATATATGGAAATAAATGTTTATAACGTAATGTGGGGCAGTACCATTCACTCTCTTGAAGTGACTGAGAAAAAACACGTAGAACCTCAATTATAATCGCCGGTACCGCGTCGAAGCCTGACGAAAACATTGCCACCCTCCAGAGGGCGACGTTCCAATTTAATGCGTTACTGGATCTGAAACTTTATTCCTTCAGTGGCCCAGTCAGCCTCAGTGGGTTGTGGGAACGCTTTTTTTCTGAAGGTAGAGCGGCCGAGGCGTGAATCTGACCGCTCACCGCCATCTAGTACCGAGGTCAAGAATAAAAAAATATATAACTCCACTTCTCCATACGTTTCCATGTCGTGATGCTTAATTAATTAGAAATAAAATAGAACTCCGTGGCTTTTAGTCCGCAAGCGAACTATACCGACCGAGCGACTGCCTCTTGTCGGTGAAGGTAGTCCAAAAACACCAGAAAAACTTTAAATTTCTTCTAACTCTTCAACCTGCTAATTCATATGTCTAATTTCATTATTTTATTTACAAAATTGAAATTATTAATTACAAGACTTCTATTTCTAAATAGATAGAAGAATTACGTGCCTTTAGTACGTCAGTTAATAAAGCCTGTGTCGCACTATTACGTCTAGTACAGACTCGGTCAAAAAATAAACACTCTTCTATTTACATTACCCCTGAATTTTCCCTACGCTATATCTCGCTGATGAATAATCAATAGAAATCAATGAATAATTGTGACATCAGCCAATAAGAATCAACGAATAATTGTGACATGGCAACATCATAAACTTGACGGCAATATTTGCCAGTGAACCCTTTTTAATATGAACACCAGCGTAACATTTCTATTGTTCCAGCCTTGTGTATATATGTGAACCTGCGCTAATTGGTCAGATTACAAACACGGGATTGTTACCAACTGCTTTCCTGTTCCGAACTGCTGCAAAGAGCGAGTGAGACAGGAAGAGGGGCAAGGTATATGAAATGTGAAAGAGAGAACAAAATTGCAACACTGTGAGCTCTAGCCAGCATGCAAATAATGTAGGTGACGAAATGTGCTGTATGATTAATCTGTGAGCATACTGATTCAGTGATTAGCTCACTTATTTAAAAGAATCGTTTTCGAATATTTTCAGTTCAAGGAGAGTCTGGACGCCATTTTGTCGCCTCCACAAAAGTCTTGAAAATTATAATTATATATTCAGTATTAGTAGAGGGAAGTATACTCTCGTATTATATATTTGAACGGCTGTTGTACTGCGATGTGGAAAGCAAATGGAAAAACTACCACATTATCACTTTTCCTGCATAGTATCTTTCCAAAAACAGAGACACCATGTATGCGAGATCCAGAAGATGAGAAGAAGACGTAAGAAGATACTGGATGACCGAGGGGACAGAAGAGGATATTTTTATTTGAAGGAGAAAGCTCTAGATCGCATTAAATGGAGGAACTCTTTCGGAAGAGACTGTGGACCTGTCGTCTGACAGATTACTGATGAATGAATAAATATACCACGATCTGAGCATCTCAACCAAATAATTCTATTACATTCATTGCTTCTCTGCTTACTCAACAGTCCAAAGGCCAATTATAAAGCAAGCGCGAGTAAAAGAGAGAAACAAATAAACACATAAAAAACAAAGCCAAAACAAGGCAAATTTTATCACTTATAACTTAAAAACAATTTAATACACGTAGTAACACCAACCAGGAGCCGAAATAGCGCAGTCGGTATAGCGACGGGTTACGGGCTGGCCGATGAAGGTGTTCGCAGTTCGAGTCCCGGTAGTGTCAAGAATTTTCTCTACTCCACAGCGTCCAGATCGACTCTAGGTCTTATCCAGTCTCCAATCCAATGGGTACCGTGGGGTACTTCCGCGGAAGTAAAGCGGGGCATGAAGCTGACCACTCACAAACTAGTGCCGAGGTCAAGAAAATGTGGATCTCTACATCCACTCCCCCATACGTCTTCATGGCGTAGTTCGTTAAGCACAGGGACAACTTTTATTTAATAAGACTAAGCGGTGAGAAAAATACGCGTACTTCGATACATATATTTATCTCGAATACAATTAACGTTGTAACAATAAAGAGAGTACCATTATAAAATACGATCAAGAGAAATGGGTTTGGTTGTAAATACGCCAACGTCCACACAAGAAACATGAAGAGCAGAGTGCACGCAGGAGGACAGTGCTTAGCTGAGGAGCAGATGTTGGACAGAGAAAACTGCTTGACATACCGGACAGGAACTGGATTACCGACTTCCCGAAAGGAACGGAGAACCAAGGTGAACTTGAATCAAGGTGATGCTTACACTTACGCAAGGTGTCCAACTTAAAGTACTCTAAACACAGGCATAACTGTAACTGACACGTGGAAAGAAACGTTTGAAAGTAAGTGCTGCAAATTTCTTGCGCATGCGTTCCAGTTTTTATACGTCAACAGACGTCATATATTTCCAATTTACGCTTAGAATTAACTAAGTTTTTATATATACATACTGTAGCATGTTGAGCCGTTACTAGGCAACGACCGCAAGATAAGCAAATATATCAGAGCCGCTTTTAGGCATCAGCTCGGTAAACACGTTTCTGCAGCAAGAGACACGAACGCAACAACGGTACAACAACAGAGGTTCGGTGTTTTCTATGAGGTCCGTACCGAGATGTGACAACCAAGACGGTTTGGGGCAACTAGTTTGTTGCAAGAGTGCTCACTTGAAAGTCCGGCTGTGAAGAGAAGACTTTATGTGTGATATCTGGAGTGTGTCATTGAGTGAGACTGTTATAGTTCTTGTGTTGCCAGGAAATGACTAGTGGAGACTATAATAGACTGAGGACACTAGTCTGTGTATTAGTGATCTGTAAAGTGTAGTCACTAGTCGTGAGTGTATAAGTGGTCAATAAATCAAGTCACAAACCCTAATACCGTCAACATTCACACACATACAATAGTCAGCAGACTGGTGAGGAGATAAGCGCTCTGATTTAGGTCCAAAAATCTCAACGCATGGGAAGAACAGTATCAATTTGTGAGCAAACACCAGTAGGATACAAGCGCTATGATCTTCTCATGGAACAAGCCCTGTAAGTACTGAGTTAAGAACTTACGTTTCAGATAACTTCTCCGCCTCCATCATCAGGGTCTGTCGACACACTGACATATGCAGATGGGCCCACAATTATATATACACACAAATCCGCCGCTATTCTATTTGACTGCCCTGCCATTAGATAATGTGGCTCTGGCATTCATGTGACTAACATCATCTTTTGAGAAAATATCAAACTACATACCGTGCAATATATATCTGTTCAACCTTTGGAATATCCGTAGATACCCATTATTAAATTATATATAACATTTTGGAGCCCTTTTCTACATCGGCAACATACTTAATTCACCGTATCGATCCTGATGATGGAGATGGAGAAGACTGCCGAAACATTTTTTTTTACTCAATATTAACATGGCTGTGTGCCTGAAAATATTATACCATATTTACTCACCATTAAAGCTTCGAGTAGAATGAAACGTTATAAGCATAAATAAATTCTCGCTTACACGAGAACTCCAAATGCCTCATACTGCAACGCGTATTCTCTCATAGGTGTCGTAACGTGCATTTGTGTGAGGTAGAGAATGTGAATTACCAGCTTCTTCCACAGACTCCCTTTCTATTTGAACACATAATCTGCATGTGGTTTAATAATATACTCGTACAAGACTATATAACCATTATTCCCTCGTACACAAACAACAGGCTCTAATATCAGACGAACAGACCGAATGAGATCTGTGATCATGTTTAATGTGGGACAGATCGTTTGATTGATATACGGCTATTCAATGCATCTTTCATGAAAATAAAGTCCCATTACTCCAATAAATGCAAGCAGAAACAAAGGCTGCCTAGAACAGATGAATGGCTAATTTGAAATCGCGGAAACTATTCTACAGATAATTTTACTGTTGATCGGTTTAACGTTGCGCACTGCAAGGCTTATATTTCCACGTCATGCAGTACTAAATTAAGCTCTGTAATTAACTTGTTACATCGTATACGTCATAATAAAGTGTCTGTCTTTATGTGTCCTCACTATTGTTGTAGCGATATATAACAACACACTATATCGATTGAAGCTTTGTTCATTAGTTCTCTGTTATTCCCCTATCTTCATAGTTAAATCTCTCTGGTGCAAATTGAATTCTATAAATCCATACGGTATCACGTTTCGTAAAAACTAATGTACATTTTCGCGTAAATTTGTGACAGAAGAAGAATAGGCCTCTGTAGGTTCCGCCTACTCACAATCCAATCGTAAACTTATGAAGTCTTAACCTGAAAACAGTGCAAACTACAAGTTTTAATAAGCTCTTCAACACAAATATTCCTCACGAAAATTCCAGACTATTATTATCAGAGTCACCTGCAGGCGGAATTAGCAGTACTTGCAACCATCTATTGGAGAACTGTGTTACAATAATCGTACGTAGCGTCATTATAGATGTCCTTGTGTTGTGTGAAGTATAGTGTATAGTGTGAAGGATATGAGATTCCTTGAATAAACATCGAGGAACTGAGACCGTTAGTTCTCTGACTTATGTTTGAACATTCGTCCGTCCGTCACATATTTCCGAAGCATCTTCAAACGCATTACAATATTCCTCTGTAGCTCTAGGTGGAAATTAGTAAATACTTTTAGAAGTTAAACGTTTATCCAAATATCTTGTTTTAGATGGATCAAGAAAACAAGTTGATCAATTACTTGTATACATGCATTAAGAATTTCCTTTCAAGATCATGCATTGGAGAAAACCACTCAATGATTTCCAAAATTGCTACTTTCTTCTTTGATCTTTGGAATATGAAAGTGTGTTCCTTGAGTAAATGTGTATAGATGGACCGCGCCATAGCTCAAGTGGTTAGTCGCTGGCTTCCCACCGCGGCGGCCCTGGGTTCGAGCCAGAGTATGGTCAAGTAGGATTTGCGGTGGACAAAGTGACAGTGGGGCAGGTTTTCTCCAAGTACTTCGGTTTCCTCGGCCAATCCTCCTTCCACCAAATTCTCCATCATCATAATCACCAGGGACAAGTACAATAGACTAAGCAGTGGCCGACATGCCGAGTAGACCCAGCTGGACTCCACCCCCCACTATGCGAATTAAAAAAAAAAACGTGCCTAATGTATCTGATGAGCTTCTTGTTAGAAATATGTTCAATCTGACAGGTCAAATATTTTCACTCGATAGATCGCATAGAGTATCGAGATATCCAATTTATGATTTTACCTCCGTGACATTTTATATTTGCCTGAAGTGAAGCATAATGGAATTAATATTCACGAATCATTACTGTGACGAAGGTTATGTCACCTTTGAATGCTACTCCTTAGAACATGTATCTTTCATGTGCTATAAAACTGAATTATTCTCTCAGCTTCCAACAATATTAAAAACAAAGATACTTACAGCGCATTGACTTTGAATACAATTCCATTCTATTTCGCAAAAACTACCTCATGAATTTTATATATCTATTTTTCAGAGAGACATTAAATTTATATTAAATTTAGAAATTATCGTTACAGTGAAAAGTACTCTTTAAGTAGGAATTGTTATAACTGGGTTCTACAATAATCATTTACCGATGAGCTCACACTTCAACTCAATGCAAAGTAGGACTGAGCCAATGCAATAATGCCAAGCCAAAGTCACTGACTTATGAACAAAACTGTTCATGCCAACGTTTGCTAATTGGAAATTCTATGCAAAACTGACTATTGAAGAGAAGGAGTGGATGGGGGGTGGGGGGAGAGGGGATTGAACCAACTCAGTGTCTAACTGCAGTAGCAGTCAGGACTGTTGTACAATAATTGCAGATTGAGCACGTTCCAGGGGCCTATTGTTCAACACAAGCGCGTTCGAATTATCGGAAACTTCTGTTGTCCATATTACTATTGTGTAACGTTTATACGGTACCATGGAAACTGTAAATGTACTATCTCTAATGCTCATTTCGTTATGTTCCCTATACATGCTCAGGAATATTCAACCACTAAGGACTTTCTCTATTAATGAGTATTCTGAGATCAGCCTAACACAAAAAACCTTTATTTTCTGCATCCTGTTCTTGTCATGTCTCAAACTTACACCTAGGGGCCGTAAACATAACAATTTATTATAAACTAATATTAAAATGCCGGTCACGGTAGCAGAGCGGTCTAAGTCAAGCACTGTCTTCGCTAGCTCGGAAGCCGGGATCGTAGGTTGGGATCTGTTTCCTGTGAGGTACGAACTGAATTCTTATATATTATTCTTATATATTGCCAGTCACGGTAGCCGAGCGGTCTAAGTCAAGCACTGTCTTCGCTAGCTCGGAAGCCGGGATTGTGGGTTCGAATCCCACGAAATGCATGGATGTTTGGTGTGTATGTGTTTATTCTGTGTTTGTGTTGTCCTGTGTGTAGGTGGAGCCCTTGCGACGAGCTGATCACCCGTCCAAGGAGTCCTATTGTCTGTAAAAAGGACAAATGAAACTGAGAAATCAGCCCTGTGCTCCAGAGTGAGAGCGAGAAAAAACAATAATAAAATGTCTAATACTGAGATTATTTCATTCTCATCCCGTCACATGTTTCGACCGTAAAGATTACCATCAGTTGGTGTAAGAGTATATACATATTGTAAGAGTTGAAGTTTTCACAGAGATGACTATGAAGAATGCCGTCTTCTGGGATGTGGTGCCGTGTAGTTCTTGTGTGGACCGACGTTTCGGGGGAAAGTATCGGCTCCATCTTCAGGGTAGAATAATCCGCACTCGAGGAAGCAGCGTGAGCAGGTGGCTAAAGTTTGTACCCCGAAATGGAGGCGATACGTTCCTCCGAAACGCCGGTTCACACAAGATCTACACGGCGCTATATCGCAGAAGACGGGTTTCTTCAACATATATGTTGTTACTGAATTATCAGAAGTTATATTTTTATCTATTTTGTTTGATCATTAACGACATACTATGTACATTCACAAACCAATTGATGATGATCCTTGCGACTGGCTGATCCCCCATTTAAGGAATCCTATCGTGTATGGATTAAGAGAGTGAAAAATCGACCAAGACCCGCAAGGACTATACAGCCATAGGAAAAAATATGGGTTCGCGCTTCAAGCTGTAATTAATAACAAAACTGCCTTTTTTTATGTGACAAACTGTACTCTGGTAGATGTTTTCTGATATTTCAAAGGAACATGCCGCGTACGTCGACATCGAAGGAAAAAGGTGTAATCACAGGCAGGACTATAGGGAGGCAAAGAACCGGGACTCGAATACTGACTGAACCAATGGTAGTAAGAAGAACTCTGAGGATAACTTCACTTGAATTAAGTAGGTCCTACATAAACATTAAATCAAGTAGACAACCAAAAACTTAACGAAGCGACATTGCCTGCTTTTCCCTTTGCTACATGGGCTTATTCTTCCACACTGAAGATGGAAAATTCTACAAGACTACACAGCATCACATAACACAAGACACTACTCTTCACAGTATCAGCCGTGAGAACCTCAAATCTCACATCTGAAATAAAATTGATTGTTTACATTAAAAGGTACCATACTACAAGCTGGAAGGTCACGGGTTCGAATCTCGATGAGGCCTCTGTATCTTACAGTTGACCTAATCCTTCTAGCCGCACTATAGCCCTGGGGTCGACTCAGCCTCTAACCGAAATGAGTACCAGGAATCTTCCTGAGGGTAAAGGACGGCCGGCGCTTAAGGCTGACAACCTCTCCGCCATCTGTGAGCCGATTGTCTAGAAAATGTGGGAGCCTCGACGTCTCATAAACCTATGGGCCTCCACGGCCTGTCAAAGGGATAGCATTACCTTACCTTAATTCAAGAACACAGCAGGACGATGTAGCAGTAACTCTCTAGAAGTGCCAGGCCAGGCCACCGCCTATATTAAGTATGGCTTTTCCTGGTTTTCCCGCATGCAAGTGCTGGGATAGTATCGCAATGAGGCCACACCATAAGACGCTACTGGCTTGTACCTGACAGTGCCGTAATATAGTCTACAAAAAGTAGTACTGTTGGACGTAGGACGTTTTAGCTTGCAGCGTGTTTATGGAAGGGGAGGAGGGGTTGGACGCTGACGGTATCCAATGCTCCGTACCTATGCTCAGTGGTAACAACGTAGAAGTGAACAGAACTCACACGTCGGCTTTTGGCCTCAGGGTTTGTGCGGGTATGGGGGGGGATGGCTTCAACTTCTCCCTTCGCTCGTTCATGCGTGTTCTATTATCACTAACACGTTGCTGCGTGCTAATTACACCGGAAATTCGTATCAGTAGGGACTATTTGTTAGCGAAGAGTAAAAAGTGGTTTCTAACTCCAGCACAAATTTCGTTGATTGCTGTTGGCACAGCGAAGAAAATTACCGTTCTGTGAGTCTAACCACAGACGTTGGATATTTCCGTGTTAAAGTTTAGCGAACATTCTGACCTCCATTTCCGGCTCTCATTTCAGAGGCAAATGAGTCCATTAGACGCGCTACGTCGATTGCACACGACGATGACTTTTCTAATCGATTTATCTCTTCTTATATGATAAGGACAAAGAACAAATGGTCGGAACATTACGAGGGATATCCGGGAAGTAAAGATACAGGTCCAGTAAAAATGTAAGGGATTATTTTGCTTAGAAATGGCAGTGCCGCCATGTGAGATAGGAGCCGTATGACAGGGCTGAGTTCATTGGCCAAAGACACGGCAACGTTGTGCTCGCAGTGGGTTTAAACTGGCTGTGTCGATTCAAAATCCCGCCAAATGTGAGATTCCTTTCGCTTCCCTTAGTGGGAGGTGGAGTTCAACTGTGTCCACACGGCACGGGGGCCACTGATTGGCCTATTGTAGCCTGCCCCAGGTGATTATGATGATGGAGAATTTGGTGGAATGAAGATTGGCAGGGAAAACCGAAGTATTTGGTGAAAATCCGCCCCAGCGCCACTTTGTTCACCACAAATCCCACTTGACCAGACCCGTGATCGAATCCGGGCCGCCGCGGTGGGAAGCCAGCGACTAACCGCTTGAGCTATGGCGCGGCCCAAATGTGAGGTTCATGCAGTAATTCAGATTGTTGACAGGAAAGGAGAGACTGCTGCCGAAATTCATCGCCAGCTTATTCCTGCTTACGGTGAAGATGTTATGAACACGCAACACGTGGCAAAATGGTGTCGTGAATTTTAAGCGGGGAGAAATGATATTCATGCTTGAATGTCATCCGTTGTCACTGAAGAAATCATCCCAAATCAAATGATGAAAAATTCGTGCTGACAGACGTTGAACCATTGGTGATCTTCATCAACAATGTCCAGAAGTGTCAAGAACTGTTCTCCATGGCTAAGAGAGCAGGCGGGAGATTTCTACGGCACTGAAATAAATAAAATTCTTTGCCAGGTTCACTAAGTGCATTGCGATCCATGTTGACTATATTGAAAAAATAAATAAAGGTATTTTGCAAAAGTGTTACAATTGAATAAAAATGTTTTACAATATTTTCTGGACTCTGTATCTTTACTTTCAGAATATATTTAGTAGTAGTAGTAATAGTACGCACGAGAAAGACGAGAAATGCAAAATGTACTTGGTGGGAACACCTGAAGGAAAGAGACTATGCGAGAGATCTAGACATGTATGGCGGGATAATATTAAAATTGATATTTCAATGCAAATTTAAGGAAGAGTTCAGTTGTCATTGTCAACTTACATTCTAGGAGGAAATCAGTTCACATAAATGAGGTACCTCTCTGGTTTCCTTAATCATTTTAAAATGAAAGAGGGGATGGGACAGTATAAAGCATGTACAGGAGATAAGAACGGTTCTTCAAGAAATGAACTGGTTGTGTATGAGGCAAAGCACGGGCCCTTACCAGAATTTTCTTCAACAGCAAATGGGGACCATAAAGTTAGCTTTTAAACTTGTTTGTAAGCCGTTCACATTCGTTCTGAATCTCCCTGGAGTTGTACGTTTCCACACTGAAACATATATGACGCAATTAAAAAAATAAAATAAATTTGGTATTAATATTTTGTACATTTTCTCAAAAACTTGGCGGGGGTTGGGGCGACTTCTGATTTACCCTCCCTCCTGTCAGTCCCCATGGCTCAGGATACGCATCAACGGTAAGCTTTTTCAGAGAAAGTCAGGCAGATAATTTTCATAAAAGCGAGGTATATCTCGACTATCTGACTGAGTAATCGCTTCTCCTGGAGAACTCTCCTCCATAGAGTTAATTAACTGCTCTTACATAATCAAAAACTTAAATTCAGAGGTGAACATCTCTTTGAGTAGACATTTTTAATTTTTTTCTTAGTTTCCTCGATTTACGGCACGATTTAGCCCCACAATTGATCACGGTTACATAACATGGAGAATCAACTGCCCCAGAGAGTGCATCACGAAAAATATAAAGCTGTTACGCGGCTTTTGTGCCACAAAAATGAATCGACAAGGATAGCGTATCGGCAATACTCTATTTGGGAGACGCTTGGTTCGAATACCAATCAGGACACCGGCTATTCTGACAAAAGTTTTCGTGATTTTTCTCAATACCTCCAAGCGAATATAATAACATTACCTCGATTAGGTCACGTCAGGTACCTTCCAAATCCCTTCCTGTTTATTATTCACCAGCCTTGCTACCATTCGACGCGGTATAGCTTGAGTTGCTAAGAGGGCAGTCACATAAACCGCTCGCCTCCACGAACACGTTACAAAACACTTTGAAACAACAGGAAATGTTACTATTTATATTTAACTGGGGATATTTCCTGGAGCAGAAATGTTGCCTGTTAACCCCCACAATATTTCTCAGCGGTTATTTTGAATTCAGTGTTTCCATTTCAATGATCAGTCCATTTCAGTAACTCATAAATTGTTGAAATAGTGGCTATGAGGTTGAAGAAAAATAAATAAAATGATATTACCTATTGCACAATTCTAGCCCAGAACCAAAGAAATAAAAACGTCCTGATGCCCCCGGCGTTCAGCCCAATCTTTCCCCTTGCACCTCCTCTTCTCAAATTATTTCTGCCTCTGCTCCCTTGAAAACTGTATGGCCAGTTTTACGGTCACTACCTCTCACTGGCTCGCTTCTAGCCTCAGTTCTAGTACCCACATTCTTATATCTATACCTTATTTCCCGAACCTATTTCTGCTGGCGAGGGCCAGTAGAAATTAAGCAGTTCCAGCAGGTGTGACAGCACGGATATACTTAAATTGAAACTACGATGCGTGCTAGCGAGGGCCAGGAGCAATTTAGCACCACAGCAGATGTAACAATACGGATATACTTATGCTGAAACTACGGTGCGTGCTGGCGAGGTCCAGGAGCAATTTAGCACCACAGTAGATGTGACAATACGGATATACTTATGCTGAAACTACGGTGCGTGCTGGCGAGGTCCAGGAGCAATTTAGCACCACAGTAGATGTGACAATACGGATATACTTATGCTGAAACTACGGTCTGTTCTGGTGAAGGCCACTAAAAATATAACCGACTGACCTCTCTTCTGCCACTAAGATATCTCCGGTGTGGAGTTCGCCATCACCACCGAGAGTGCCCGCAGAAGAACAACAAAGCCAGGGAGTCGAAATGCCTCAACCGTGAGGCATACCATGCCAGCAGCTAGAGAGAATGTGCTGGGTACCCACCGACCGCAGCGTCCGTCGAAACTCCTCACTCCTAGGAAGGCGTAAGTCGTAGTGGCAGCAGGGGCCAATGCCCTAACTAAAGCAACATTGCTGAGGATCCTGAAGACAGCAGAAGCAAGACATGTGGAAACAAGGACATCACTTCTGCACGTGCAACAAACGTAGCACCTATCGACACCCCTGATATCCCATCTGCTCCGCGGGAAGGAACCAAAATGGAAAACATCCACAAGATGCATGTCACAGTCAGGTCAACAGCCCAAGTAGGATTCGATACCAAGAGACAGGCGCCGGTTGAGAAGTCCGGCAGTAACATATCCAGTTTTGAAAGCTAAGCGTGTACTAACACAGAACCTCTTCGAATTATATACATGTAGTGATAACAGGCATGATGTCTCAATCAGTATAGTGACAGGCTATGTAATGTTCGGCCGGGGTTCGAGTCCCGACATGGGCAGGAGATTTGTTTGTACTCCACAGCATCCAGACCGCATCTGGCGTCCACACAGCCTCCTACCCAATGGGTATTGATCTTTTTCCCTGGGAACAAAGCGGCAGAGATGAAAAGCTGATCACGTAGCTTCATCTAGCGTCGATGTCAAGAATAAGTGGAGCTATACTTNGGCATCTGGCGTCCACCCAGCCTCCTACCCAATGGGTACCTTGATCTTTTTCCCTGGGAACAAAGCGGCCGAGATGAAAAGCTGATCATGTAGCTTCATCTAGCGTCGATGTCAAGAATAAGTGGAGCTATACTTCCATTCCTCCATAGGTCTTCATGGCGTGGTGCTTAATTAACTGCACCGGTTCAGGTTCATCTTGTAATATGAATCCAAGAGTGCAGTGAAACTGTTTCGTGGCCATGCCACAGAATTATATGGGGTATGTGACGTCACTCGCGGAAACGCTAAGTCCACGTGACCCCTGCTTCCTGTTGCCTCATCCACGTTACAATATTTTAAGCGACAAATCTTGCTTCTGGTCAATGAGGAGCCTGCCACCAGTATCCATCCCAAGCCAGATCAATCCAGTCCATATTCTCCCAATCACCTTAAGACCCATTTTAAAATATGCCCAACTACGTCAAGGTTTTCGAGGTACCTTCTTCCTTCCGTGTTCGCCTATCAAACCTTTGAATTCCGCGTTATCGGTTTTTTCTAGTTTCTTGGGGTGTGACTGAGTCCACTTAGTACGTCGGCCACTAACTGACCTGCTGTATCAGCCCCGGATGACAGATGATGAGTGTGGAGCAGTGGGAGGAATGAGAATTGACAGCTGAAACCGAAGTACTCGGGGAAAACCTGGTCCAGTGCCACTTTGTACACCACAAAGCCCACATAACCTGATCTTGCCTAGAACGCGGGCCGCCGCGGCGGGAAACCGGAGACTAACCGCCTGAGCTATGACGCTCCCCTCAAGATTCGTAAATAAACTCTTTTATTTATCAGCAGGAAAGAGCATTGGGTGGAATGGACAGATGTGGATGTAAGGAGATCTGTCCTGCGGACTGATATGATGTCTCTGTCTGTGACCTGTCCAGCAGGTACGCAGCGGTCTCTGTCTGCACTTAGACAAACTACCGACGTACATTCCTCCGTGGCGTTTAGCCAATAGGATCTGGAGATGTAACCGCAAGACAACCAACTCCTATAGTCTGTCCTGCCTGCCTCACGACCACAATAATTCTCTTGGAATAGGTGCGGAGAGAAAAAAAAAAGCAAACCCCGTGATTTTAGTCCGCAAGCGAACTATACCGACCGAACGACCGCCGCTTGTCGGCGAAGTTAGTGCCAACTTTAGCGGACAGAGGGTGTCGCGCAGTCAGAACGATTCCCCACGGCCGTTAATTTCGGGTTTCTAGACCGGAGCCGCTATTTCCTTGAAATAGCTCCTCAATTATCATCACGAGGCTGAGTGGACCCCGTTCCAGACCCACTACTTCTGAGAAAAAAAAAAAGTGGTAGAGCCGGGAATCGAACCTGGACCTCCGGATCTGTAGCCAGGAACCCTGACCATTAGACCACAGAGACGGTCCGAGAAACAAGATAGTTAAGAAATACAAAGGAAAGATGGGCATTACTACTGGTAGGGCAAGGAATTTCCGTTCGGGAGATGCTTAGTTCGAACCTGGGCCGGATATCATCAAACCTTGCTTAAGTTCATCGTGGACTTTCTCGGTCCCTTTAAGCAAATTCCAGGACAGGACCGCTATAGGGGCACTGTCGCTTCCTTCCAAATCCTTTCCAATTTATTATTCATCTATCATCCTGCCATGTAGCTATTGACAGCATCGTAGTGAGTCACACAAAGAAGGGAAGATCTTGAGATAGCTTCAGTTCCTCTGACCACTCCTCTAAGGAAACCTGAAGTTCTGTGGTTCGGACTACATGTTATGCTCCCGACCAATCAGCGCAGCTATCATCTGGGGAAAACGAAAATCTCGCCCGCTGGGTTCTTCCATCTTTAAGGGGTTATGTTGTGGCATGCAAACCAGTTGCTAGGCAAGGACGCGAAATAAGCGAGTATACAACATCATTTG
The DNA here is from genome assembly GCF_002891405.2 of Cryptotermes secundus. Lineage (NCBI taxonomy): Eukaryota > Metazoa > Arthropoda > Insecta > Blattodea > Kalotermitidae > Cryptotermes > Cryptotermes secundus. The sequence continues at coordinate 963,470 of NW_019720570.1, forward strand.
CTAGGATATGTCTCCGCCAACTGACATGAAAGTGGCAATAATTTCACATCCATAGAGAAGCGATGTTTCCTATGCGGTCCGTGTCGAGATGTTATAAGCAGTACAAGTGAGAAATCAGTCAGTCAGTGAAATGTGAGTGGAGTCAGTTGGTTGGTGAGTTAGTGAGTGAGAGAGATAGCCGCTGTGAGAAGCTGGTAGCGGAAGCCGGGGAAAATTCGGGAAAACAGAGGAAGGGGAATGAAGTGCCGTTAGAAGCCGCTACCAAGCAATGACTGTGAAGAATGTAAGAGAATTAGAAGACCTAGTACGTCCAGTATTGATTTGTAAAGTGTATGAAACAGTGAGAGCATTATCTTTACTTGTAGTTACGTTCTGCAAGCGTTCAATATATGCGATTACAATACAAACCCCGTCTATAGTCACTAAAATCTTAACTATATATAGCTGGGGTTATAGATGAAATCGTTAATTAACCTAAAGATAATATCTAAACAGATAAATGTCAGCTGTTTGCACTGTTGATTGAATTAATTCGCTTGGTGTTGCTAAACTGGTAAAGCCATACAAGACTCGCAAATTATTCACTAAACTATGTAAAAGGAAATCCCTAAATATCGCTACTTCTTGTAGATTCAGTCCACCCTTAAGCTGCTCAGAATCGATTTCATGTCAGTCACGCCGGAAGTGTCTCAGATCTCGCAGAATAGGAGACTCTCTCACGCAAAGTGTTGGCACATGGAGATGGCGAATGGACGCGAAACAATCAGATCTCTAACTACAATAAAATTCCCTGCTATATTCTGATTGTGACATGATAACAGAGTAAATTATATACTTATTCTTATTATTATCCTTCGTCAACTGTCACAAACTCTAGTCTCAACCAATTCGGAAGTTCGAAACAATGAATCTTTCTATACAATTGACAGCGGTCCGCAATCCTTCGTGGGTTCAATACGAGGATATAATTTCCTAAGGACGAAAGAACGGAGAAGTGCGCAGATATACATCAATCCCTTGAGCGAAATTCGAAACCGCGATCCTTGCGCTACATCGATTCGTGATCGTTGAATGTAGACTACAGCCCTTAGAACTACGACTTTTAAGGATGAATCTTGTTGTGTATATACAATGAATATATACAATTTTCACCGTCAACGCAACAATACGTGTACTTCATTATTTATTTTTTATTTATTTATACAGCATGCACTACATGTTTCAACCTCAAATGGGTCATCTTCAGGTGCTGCAAGTTTCTCACATACTATTACCGATCTGTAACGCTAATATTCCCATTCTTATAAATGGTTCGTTCAAGTTAGTTTCCAGTCAATCCACAAACTAGACAAAACTTAAGACTACTCTTTGGTTAAAATCAACAATAAATACGATAAAATAAGAATAAAAATCGTACATTTGATACAGTCGTATATATACCAGGCTAACCCTAATTAATGCCGGTCTTGGTAGCCGAGCGGTCTAAGGCATGTACTGTTTTCGCTCGCTTGGAAACCGGGATCGTGGGTTCGAATCCCACTCAGGGCATGGATGTTTAGTTTGTGTGTGTGTGTGTGTGTGTGTGTGAGTGTACAGGTACAGGCCTTGCGACGAGCTGATCACCCCCCCCAAGGAGTCCTACCGTATGTGTAAGATCTAGAAAAACCGAAGAGAACGGAGAAGTTCATGGAGGTAGGCCTAGGCCCACTGGGGCTGTAGTGCCAAGGAAAAAACAACTAATTAATAATTAGGTGATCCTAAATCCACAATTTGATATTTTAAAATACGGTCACTGTGCTTGGTATTTTTTACAATTTAAATCAACAAGTTCTGGGAATAACTAATCGGCTACTTTTGATTGAAAATAATAATTGATTATTGTGAGAATCATATGAAGTAAACGTATTTTTTTTGGCAAAATACAGATCAATTGAGCTCAAAAACCTAAGTAGATGTAATTATAAATTACTCATATATAAGGGCGCTGTCAGTATCGAGGCTTTATTAAGAGGATGATGAATAAATATGGGGAAATGGGTTTGCTGTGCAAACTTGAAAACCAAACTGAAAATAATCAAACTAAAAACAAACTCCGTGATTTTAGTCCGCAAGCGAACTATACCGACCGAGCGACCGCCGATTGTCGGCGAAGTTTAGTGCCAAATTTTGCGGATAGAGGGTGTCGTGTGGTCAGAGCAACGAATCCCCATGGCCACTAATTTCGGTTTTCTAGACCGGAGCCGCTATTTCCTTGAAATACCTCCTCAATTATCATCACGAGGCTGAGTGGACCCCGTTCCAGACCCACTACTTCTCAGAAAAAATCTGGTAGCGCCGGGAATCGAACCCGGACCTCTGGATCTGTAGTCAGGAACGCTGACCACTAGACAACAGAGGCGGTCAAATGAAAATAGTACATTTCAAAAACTGAAACGAAGATATTTTGGTTTCAAAATTGGGCTGCAGTAGTTGCCTGACAGAAATGTAAATGGGGCAGACAATGTTGACGAGAATTTCTGGTTACATATAGCACAGGAGACGCGAATCGAAACAGCGTCCCACTCTTTCAGTGGCTCTCTAAGTCACAATATAAGACTTCCTGCATTCGATATGTTCGTCCCTAGTTCAGATCTGGGTTAAAGAACATTTGTATTCAGTAAACACACACCAAGATATCATGCAGACACACCGCTAAAAAAAGCATCTTCCTTAGGTAAAGGTAAATTCAAATATATTCCTTGACCTTTTATGCAGGGTAACGCTTCTTCTCATTAATATTTATAATACGTTAATGTATATAATACAGTGCGTACAATCAAGTGCGCGCCGCGGCTGCAATTTGCCGTGAGTCATACCACCGCAGAACGGATGCAACTCCTCCCNTGAATGCATATAGGATTTTGGTGGGAAAATTAGAACAAAAGTTACCACTGATAATACATAAATGTAGGCGGGAAGATAATATTAAAATGAAACTTACGATGACGTGGTATGGAATGGATTCATCTGGATCAGGATAGGCACCAATGGAGGGCTTTTGTGAACACGGTAATGAACTTCCGGGGTACATAAAATTTTGGGAAATTTTTTAGTCGGTTAGCGATTATTTCTGAAGAAGGGCTCAGCTCCTTGAAGTCAGCTAATTGGTTAATTTCATAGAGATCGGGTGCAGCTACGTCAGTACAGTGACTAAGCTCGAGTCTAGAGAACCGAGTTTAAATTCTCGGAATGGCCAGGTAATATCTCTCCTCCTCAGTTTCAAAATCGTCTGTAGGAACCAAGCAACCCTCTAATTTGCGTCTGGGTCCCCCCCCCCCAAAGTAGTGCAACTGAACCGTAAAGCTGCCCCATTATCTTCATGTAATAATAAACAACAAAAGAGGCGCTTCATAACTTGTACTCTTCTCCAAGTACAATTCCAATGATCACGTCAAGGAGGATGAGATGCGCATGTAGCACGAATGGGAGACAAGATGAATGCACGTGTGATACTGGTGGGAAAGCCAGAAGGAGATATACCACTAGTACCACTAGAAGACCAAGACATAAGTGGGTGGATAATATTAAAATGGATCTTAGACAGGATGGGGCGGTGTAGACGGGATTAATGTGGCTGAGGATGGGACTAGAGGAAGGCTCTTGTGAACACGGTAATGAATCTTCTGGTTCCATAAAATGCTGGGAAATTTTAGTAGCCTCACAATTGACCGTTTCTCAAGAAGGGCTCAGCTCAATGAGTGAGTGAATAATAACCAAGAAGTAGACAAATTGTTAAGAAACAGCTACCCTTCTTGTAGAACCCGAATATTAATTACAATGTTCACAAGAGCCATTAGTCCCTGACCTGAGCCAGATGATTATAATTTATACTTCTAAGTTCTATTTCATTAAGATTCGTTCTAATATTATCCTCATGTTTACACCCAGAAACATACGTGTACAAGCACGAAGCAGAATTATGTTTGTTTCTCACTTACTAATATTGCTATTTGGATCTTGACATGAAGGCTGACGTTTCTCCGAAACGTCGGTGAACTTATATCATATTACATAGCGGTCACATGCAGAAGACAGTAATGCTCATAGTCGTCTTGACAGAACATCAAATATCGTAATGAAAACAGGCATATCAGCTTCAGAATTACAATTAAAGTTAGGCTTGATTTTTTGCAACTGAACATAAGAATTTCATGAGGTTCTCAGGGGCATCGGGTGGCACGCGGTAGCGTACTTGGTTGAGGCACTATGCTACAAGCCAGAAGGTCACGGGATCGAATCCCGATGAGGTCATTGGAATTTTTTCAATTGACTTAATCCTTCCAGCCGCACTATGGTCCCTGGGGTCGACTCAGCCTCTAACAGAGATGAGTACCAGTAATATTCCTGATTAAAGGGTGGCCGGCGAGTAGGGCTGACAACCTCACCGCCATCTGTGAGCCGATTATATAGAAAATGTGGGCGCCTCAACATCTTACAACCCTATGGGCCTTTAGGGGCTGTTGCAGGCATACCTTTACTTTACTTTACTTTACTTTACTTTACTTTACTTAGGGGCATCATTTACGCTTAATTTTTAAAAAGGAATAACAACTTGAAAAAGAAAGAAAGAAAGTAAAACTTTTAAATATAGAGCCACTGTGCACCCTAGCTGCGGCACGATACACAAACCTCACGACTTCTCCATTTTATAAAGTTCAAGGACCTTGCGCTGGCTACTTCAGTCGGGAGCAGAAGAATCCACTCAGGAGAAGTAAAGTTGTCCCCGTGCTTAAGTACGAGTGATTAAGCACTACGCCATGAACGGGTATGGGGAAGTTTATATATAGATCCAAATTTTCTTGACCTCGAGACTAATTAGAGGTCAGTGGTCAGCTTCATGCTCCGTCCGCTTTACTCCACAGAAAGAGCTCTCGGTATCCATTGTGTAGGAGACTTGAAGGACTCCGAAGCTTTATGGACGACGTGAAGAACAGAAAATTATTGATCCTACTAGGACTCGAACTCCGACCACTCGGTCGTCCAGCCCATAGTCAGTAGCTATACCGACTGAGCTATCCCGGCTCCTAGAATATACTTAGATGATGGCAATTAAATTAATTATATTATATTTACTTTCTATATCACTCTTTTTGGAACTAAATACTAGGGTTCTGCTCCGAGCATTTGAGAAAGTAGCGGGACACTGCCATGGATCGCCCCGCCCTGACTACAGCACTGCCTCTTGGACAGTTTTCTGATTGCGTTGGATTTAAGCTACTCTGTGCTGACATTGAAGAGTACAATCTTCTGGGTTCGGTAGAAGCGGACCGACGTTTCGGGGGATAGAACTGCCTCTATCTTTACGTTCAATCATAAAGCTTTGTAACAAACTAAACAGAAGGAGACGGCAAGCAAATACTGAAGATTGAAACAGTTAGTTCCTGCGAAATTTTTTGGTGGACTTCCACCGGACTATACATGCCCTCACTTGATTTCTATATGACAGATTTTTAACGCTGAAACTTCGGTGACCTCGACCTAGAAGGATAATTTTCTTTATTTTCTTGGGATGGAGGTGAGACTTGAGTCCACTTTTTACGTCGGTCACTATTTGGCATAATGTAGCAGCCCCTGATGACGAATATTCAGCATCTATGGAATAATAATCGGTAGGGGAAACTGAAACACTCGGAGAAAACATGCCTCAGTGCTACTTTGTCCACCACAAATCCCACATGACCTGACGCACTGAAACCTGGACGCGGCGGTGAGAACCCGCTGTGGCGCGGGCTCTAGAAATATCCTTACTCCAGACCACAACGCCTTATCCACCGCGAATCGTTCTGTTGCTAACTGCAGAATATCTCGCGCGTCACGAACGCAGACACCGCCTCTAACCGCACATGTCTAGACGCCTCCTTCAACGTACGCTGACTACCAAGCGGAGAAAACAAAGTGATTTTCCACATGCCTTGCACGTTACATGACCGTAACCGCAAGAACTCTCCGCTTTATGCAGAATGGTGACCAACGAAACTTTAGGTAAATCATGCATGAATTCTGTTGAGTGAGAGTTCCACGTCCATATCTGTACATTCCATTCTATATTAAGAGGGGGGAATATCGGAAATGAGAAAGAAACTACAAATATTTAACAAAAGGGAGGGTAATTGTGGGTACATGTTATGTGTGGAGTACCTGCTGCCTATCGTACTCACCACACGAATCTCATTAAGTTACATCCGGGCCTGGCACTACATAATACTGACGTGATTCACGCTACTCATGTCTGAGCACAGCTCTCGCATTCGAACTCAAGTGTTCGTGGTCAGAACAGCAGAGGGTGAAAATAACGAAGTCCATGATGATCTGACGATAATAAAAACGACTATATTAAAAATTCAGAGGCGAGATAGATCGGTCAGTGTAGTGATGGCATACGGGCTGGACGGCTGGGGTTTGATTCCTTGCGGAGGCAACATTTTCTCTTCTCCAAAGCATCCAGACCGGCTCTGGGACTCACTCGACTTCCTATACAATGGGTAAGGTAAAAGTAAAGTTGTCACTGTACTCAACGATTTAAACACTACGCCATGAAGGAGTACTGGAGGGTGGATGTGTAGATTCACATTTTCTTGACCTCGGCACTAGGTGGTGGTGAGTGGTCAGCTTCACGCCCTGTCCACTTTACCCCCGGTACCCATTGTATAGGGGGTTGGGTGGAACCCAGAACCAGTCTGGATTATTTGGAGAAGAGAAAATTCTTGACCCTACCGGGACTCGAACTCCGAACAACAGGAGAAATTTACCCGGGGATAAGTGACAGGGGTGTGAAGCTGACCATTAACTTCAATCCAGTGTCGAGGTTAAGAAAGGTGGAGCTATTCCTCCGGAGCCCCATATGTATTCAAGGCATAATTCCTAATTAATCAAGCACAGAGGCAATTCTATCTTTATGTTAAGAAGCCTGGGAAGCAGAAACCTAACCCCGTGGGTTACATTAGGACGTTAGTAACATTTAGTGCCAATCACAGAGGCGGCGTGGTGTAAGGCATGAACCGTCTTCGCCCGCTCGAACTTTGGGATCGTCGGTTCGAATTTCACTCAAGGCATGGACGTCTGTATGGTGTGCGTTTATTCTGTGTTTGTGTTGTTTAACGGACTGATCAAGAAACTGAAATTGCGGCCAATTTCTAACAAAGGACTGTAGAGCATTGAATGGCTGGATAAACAGACAAGTTCTCGTACTGGACACTGTAGCGTGATTGGTAGGGTGACTGATGAATGATAGATTTAAAGTTGCTCGGCGCGAATCTGTAACGATCTAATCGAGATCAAATGCCGACATTTACATAGATGAACTAAGAAAACCCATAAAAAAAACTTGTCAGAATAGTTCTTTTTCTTTTATAGCTAGTGGGGTGGGACTAAGTCCCTTGTACTGCGGCCACTTCTGGCCTATTGTACCAGCCCCAGATGATATGTGAGGGTGATTGTGGAGCAATTGGTGGAATGAAGATTGGCAGGGGAAACCGAAGTACTAGGAGAAAACCTGCCCCAGCGCCACTTTGTCCACCACAAATCCCACTTGACCAGACCCGGCTTAATTAGCGGGTCGCCGCGATGGGAAGTCAGTGACTAACCGCTTGAGCTATGGCACGGCCTGTCAGAATAGTTTGTGACTGGTGGAGAATCGAACCGGGCACCTCCATGATACAAGCCTAGAATATGCATATTCATTGAAACCGGGATTTATTTCTGTCCCTCTAGGGTCAGAAGAAAAGTTTCTGTGAAAAACGTAAAAATGGGAAATATCATATTTCTCTGTTGAAATTTCAACGGACTTCATACTTGATGATGACCTTATAAAGTCGAAACATACTGCAGAGGACACAACTATATATGTAACAAAGCAAGCACATTGACAGTCTACAATACACAAGATGTACCACGAGAAGTGCCCCTTTGAATCAAATGATTAACCAATGCAACCGCGGTAGCGTAGTCGGTATAGTAACTGGATACAGGCTGGACGATGGAGAAGTCGGAGTTCGAGTCCCGGTATGGACAAGAATTTTCCCTTCTCTACGTCGTCCAGACCGGTTCTGGGGTCTACTCAACCTCCTATCCAATGGGTACCGCGTTCTCTTTAACCGGGGTAAAGCGCCTGGAGCGTGAAGCTAACCACTCCCCTCCAACTAGTGCCGATGTGAAGAAAATGTTGATCTATATATCCAATCCCCCATACGCCTTCATGGCATAGTGCTTAATTAGTTGAGCACAGGGACAATTTGAACTTTTACCAATGCAAGAGAATTCTAAAATATAATAACATATTTTATAAAAAGAAAAGCGTTTCCAACCGCAGTGGCTGCTGATAAAGTTTTAGAAGACAAATATAAAAAAAAATATTCACGAAAGGCCGTCGGGAAGAAATAAATACCGGGATATTTTCAATTCACGTCCCAACAGCAATTACGTGTTCGTAATAATCAAGCCTCTTTCGCGTAATGATAAAGGGAGTTTGCACGAGAAGGGGAGACATGCTTGAGGTCCAATCACGTGCCTGATTACAAGCGTGCTTGGTAGATATATGAAAGAAAGACAAATAGCTGAATTCGAATAAAATGGCCGATGTTTAAAAACAGAGATCTACTTACACTGACACTCCCTGAGGATTTGACCTACTCCGCACAGGCAATGCTACTTTGGATGACGTTCTTGTAACTGGGTAGCCTACGGTAGTTTATAACAAAAGCGTCATAATCTAAACCGTTAAACTCAACTCTCACATTTTTCTTTCAAAATATTAATTACAGAAAACCACTGAACACAGACGTGTCGAAATTTGAGATTCCCACTGGTTATCTAAAATTGGTGGTTACAAAGGACTTGGAAGAACATGCTGCCTCAAACTTTTCCCCTGAAGATGGAGGCAGTAATGTCAGTAGAAACGTTTGTAACAACTATGAGAATGCACAGTATTACAACCCATAGCGTCACATTCTATTTCTAAAGAACTAGCTGAAATAATCGAGGAGAAATTTGGCACCATCGCTAATGCTTCGGACGTGTATTCGAGAGGCCCTCGACTCAAATCTCGGCCGAGATAGTGACTATCGTGACTGAGGACTGACTAGGATGATTACTCTCTTACATCTCATGACGGAAACTGACTCAGTATCCGAAATCATCTGTACACCAATGCAGACACTTGAAGGACCGAATTCCTTCTAAATGATGTATATATAAATTCAGTCTGTACCTCACAGAAAACACATTACGTCTCCGCTACAAAGCCCAACCAGTCGAAGCTGCTCAGGGAAATAATAGCTGTTTATTGTGAGAATTATACGGAACAGATTAATATACTCTGTGGGCAGAACACACAATTTTAGTGTATTAAAAACATGTGGTGCATACAAAAGACCGCCTCTGTAGTCTAGTAGTCAGAGTTCCTGGCTACAGCTCCAGAGGTCCGGGTTCGATTCCCGGCGCTACCAAATTTTCTGAGAAGTAGTGGGTCTGGAAAGGGGTCCACTCAGCCTCGTGAGGGTAATTGAGGAGGTACTTGAATGGAAAAGTAGCGGCTCCGGTCTAGAAAACCGAAATTAACGGCCGTGGGGATTCGTTGCGCTGAACACGTGACACCCTCTATCCGCTAAATTTGGCACTAACTTCGCCGACAAGTGGCGGTCGCTCGGTCGGTATAGTTCGCTTGCGGACTGAAACCACGGAGTTTGTTTCTGTTTAGTGCATACAGAAACCACTTGTCTTTAAAGGGTTAAGCATTATTAGAATACTGCTGTATTCAATTTCTGGCATACGGTGTGAACCATAATCACCATACTGAACACACAACACGTTTCTCTCACAATATTTCCTAGTCAATATATGATATACCTTCAAAGAAATTCTAGACAGATTTTAAGATCATCAGTTTGAGTCCTGAACATTACTATGCCGTTAATCATAAGACACAGTGTCTCGCAGTTTTATCTTCTGGAATATAACGCTAAGTATTCCGTTGAAGACCAACGTTTCGGAGGAAAATTTCGCTTCCATCTTCAGAGCCGAATAATAATTCAAGGAAGAAACCAGCAGGCAGCAAAGACACATGTCTCAGTGCTCATTAGTCAAATAATATTGGCCTATCTTGAAGTGTGTGTGCGTGCGTACAGATGTCCTGGTCTGTCGGGTGTTGGAGGTTGTAGGTAATCCTATGTTACCTCCTTCTCGTCATTATGACCCTGGTAATCCGCAATGGGGATGCGGCTTAGAGTTGTAGGGGTGTCGGGAAACTAGGGGTGCATATTGCGTTTGGATCCTCACCACCTGTCAGTCACACTGATGGGGTGGGCGCAGTGTTGGGGGTGGATTGTGGTCACAGGCTAATGCTAATAATCTGTACTTACTTCAATCCGGCTTCCACCCAAATCGCTGATGTACTCTCTCGAAATACCCGTGCACAGACGGACAGACTCATCCGATAGACAGCGCGACAGGTACGGTAATTATAGCGGATTTCATTTTTATGCACCACGCGGATTAATCGTCACGTTACTGCCAAATATCAGTTTGTAGTTCTGTTCTTTCAGGAGGCGAAGACGAAATGAATATCAGAGTCAATATTGCCACTGCCCTGGGCTGACACAGCAGCGAGATGTGGCCGTGACTGTGAAGAGCACATATCTCCTGCGATGTGACGCCGTGAATTCTGATACAGAAATTTAGAAATATTTTGGACGAACCCATAGCCTCCGTCTTCAATGTAGAAAATTCTTTCTTTTACATTTTATCCTGAAATGTAACATTGTGTATTCTGGTAGGCAGGTTCGATGTTTCGGGGCGAAATTTTACCGGCAATTTCAGGGTAGAAAAATCATCCCTCCTCATGATCATACAGAGTGTAAGGTCACGCATTCTGGTAAGCATAAACAAACTTTTTGGAAGAACAACCTACTGACAGCATCTTGAAGCAAGAAGAGTCACTTTTCTGATATGTAACGCCGTGAAGTCTAGTAGATAGGTACGAAGGATCCGGACACATCACCTGATTCCATTTTTGATGTACAACTGTCATCTTCATGGTGTTGTTGGATACAACTCTGTATATTCTGTTAGGTACAAAAGTTTCGGAGGAATATGCTGGCACCATCTTCAGGATTCCATATGTTTTTCTGAGATATGAAGCTGTGTAGTATTGTAGTGGAGTATTGACATTTCGGAAGAACCACCTGTCACTGTCTTCAGGGCAGAAGTCATTAACTTTCATGATATTCTTCCTTTGATGTAACGCCTCTTAGTACGGATAGGTGCCCACGTTTCGTCGGACTTAGCATCTCCATCTTCACGGTAGGAAAGTTATTCTTCTACTCTGAAATTGGAGACGGCTTGACACTCCGAAGCGTCCATATTTACCCGAGAAAACCGCGAACGGCATAATCATGCTTGCGACAACCTTGTTTGTCACAAAAATGAACGATATTAGAAATTATAACTATTATTCTAGTGGCAAAATCAGTAATGCACAATTTACGAAATATTCCTATTTAGATACATCGATACAATTAAATGACAGTTTATGATCCTCTCTGCTTCATCTCTTTCATTACGAGTCCTTTCAGTTAACTAATCCAGATCATGAAAGCTTTGTATAAAATCGTTATTTGAAGGCGATATATTGAAATTCCGACTTGTTCGTTGGAGCTTCAAATTCGAAACCTGTCAGTTTTGTTTAGTATCAAACTTACAACTGGATTGTCACGTCCAATTAACTTTCAGCTAGTTTCAAACAAAAGTAAATTCCTACTAATATGATAATTCACACGCTTCTGTTCAATTACAATGAAAATGCCTTTTTCAGGTATACAAGCATCTGTAGTCATACATATTACATTCTACATAATGGATTCTGTAACCATTTCTGCTTACGTAACAATTTGATATAGCAAATTACCTAAAGCAGAGTGACATGGAATTACACCTCACGTCATTATACCGATAATCAAACCAGTCTGAACCTAGGGGATAGAGTTATGGGGGTGCAGCAAACCTTCCAATACAAAAATTATCCAAACGTTCCAATCCAAAACACTAAGAAAACTAGTTAATGTTCCCTGGTACGTATCAAACGCTACCTTACACAATGATCTAAGCATACCATATGTAACAGAAGTCATCAGAGCCTACACGGAGAACCATAAAAACCGGACCACTCAAAACAACAACCAACTAATAAGAAACCTCTTCAAACAACCAGCAATAGAGAGAAGACTAAATAGAACGTGGCCAGAGGATCTCATTAGATAAGCAGCAGAGAATCATCGGAGCATGATACCTGCTTCAATATTACCTACACCCATCCCTTTTACTAATTACTCTATTTATGTATATTGAGTAGATTTTAAAAATGAAAACTTAAAAAAAATGCCATCATGCAATGAAAGGCTTCTGAGTCAAGAGTATATAAAGTTACAGAAAAGTCTTTACAATTTCTTTTTAAATTCTACGTGTCTAAAACAGGTAAAAGACAAACCTATTCCTGTAACAGCAAGAAGGTCTACAGGGTTGTGAGACATCCTGGATCCCATGTTTTTTTTTCTAGACGATCGGCTCACAGATGACGGTGATGTCAGCCTTACGCGCCGGCCACCCTTTACCTCCTAGGAAGATTCCTGATACTTATTTCTGTTAAAGGCTGGTCGACCTTAGGGCCATAGTGCGACTGGAAGGATTAGGTCAATTGAAAAAAATCCACCTTATTGGGATTCGAACCCGCGACCTTCCGACTTGTAGCATAGTGCCTCAACCAACTACGCTACCGTGCGCTCCATTCCATGTGTCTGGAACACGATAAATAAGCAATAGGTCAAAAGTGATATTTAAAAAATGGTGAATATATTTTCCAAATAACCAAAGGGCAATTTATTATTATGAAGACTCGGTAATTCTGAATTTACGTCTCTTCATATCCACAGGTACATATTAACTTATAAATAAATGTATTTAATATTTAAACCGACTTCTCTTTCAGGAACTGAATAATTAGATTTTTAAAGAAAAAAAATATGAATGCTTGTTTTCTCAGAATGAAAGTTTTAATAACCCATACGTCTGGATGCTTGTTAATGCTTCACGTGATATCTCTGAGGTACTGAGACAAGCGGAGTAAACACAGGCACACTTCTCTGTGTGAATACTAACCAATTGGTTTAAATAAAAAATCTTTACTGAGATGGAAATTAAGAAGATATGTCTGGTAGAACAGTATTATTCATTGAACTAAAATCTGAATAATAATAATAATAATAATAAT
>NW_019720570.1:979166-1002797 GCF_002891405.2 Cryptotermes secundus
CGTTACTGCCAAATATCAGTTTGTAGTTCTGTTCTTTCAGGAGGCGAAGACGAAATGAATATCAGAGTCAATATTGCCACTGCCCTGGGCTGACACAGCAGCGAGATGTGGCCGTGACTGTGAAGAGCACATATCTCCTGCGATGTGACGCCGTGAATTCTGATACAGAAATTTAGAAATATTTTGGACGAACCCATAGCCTCCGTCTTCAATGTAGAAAATTCTTTCTTTTACATTTTATCCTGAAATGTAACATTGTGTATTCTGGTAGGCAGGTTCGATGTTTCGGGGCGAAATTTTACCGGCAATTTCAGGGTAGAAAAATCATCCCTCCTCATGATCATACAGAGTGTAAGGTCACGCATTCTGGTAAGCATAAACAAACTTTTTGGAAGAACAACCTACTGACAGCATCTTGAAGCAAGAAGAGTCACTTTTCTGATATGTAACGCCGTGAAGTCTAGTAGATAGGTACGAAGGATCCGGACACATCACCTGATTCCATTTTTGATGTACAACTGTCATCTTCATGGTGTTGTTGGATACAACTCTGTATATTCTGTTAGGTACAAAAGTTTCGGAGGAATATGCTGGCACCATCTTCAGGATTCCATATGTTTTTCTGAGATATGAAGCTGTGTAGTATTGTAGTGGAGTATTGACATTTCGGAAGAACCACCTGTCACTGTCTTCAGGGCAGAAGTCATTAACTTTCATGATATTCTTCCTTTGATGTAACGCCTCTTAGTACGGATAGGTGCCCACGTTTCGTCGGACTTAGCATCTCCATCTTCACGGTAGGAAAGTTATTCTTCTACTCTGAAATTGGAGACGGCTTGACACTCCGAAGCGTCCATATTTACCCGAGAAAACCGCGAACGGCATAATCATGCTTGCGACAACCTTGTTTGTCACAAAAATGAACGATATTAGAAATTATAACTATTATTCTAGTGGCAAAATCAGTAATGCACAATTTACGAAATATTCCTATTTAGATACATCGATACAATTAAATGACAGTTTATGATCCTCTCTGCTTCATCTCTTTCATTACGAGTCCTTTCAGTTAACTAATCCAGATCATGAAAGCTTTGTATAAAATCGTTATTTGAAGGCGATATATTGAAATTCCGACTTGTTCGTTGGAGCTTCAAATTCGAAACCTGTCAGTTTTGTTTAGTATCAAACTTACAACTGGATTGTCACGTCCAATTAACTTTCAGCTAGTTTCAAACAAAAGTAAATTCCTACTAATATGATAATTCACACGCTTCTGTTCAATTACAATGAAAATGCCTTTTTCAGGTATACAAGCATCTGTAGTCATACATATTACATTCTACATAATGGATTCTGTAACCATTTCTGCTTACGTAACAATTTGATATAGCAAATTACCTAAAGCAGAGTGACATGGAATTACACCTCACGTCATTATACCGATAATCAAACCAGTCTGAACCTAGGGGATAGAGTTATGGGGGTGCAGCAAACCTTCCAATACAAAAATTATCCAAACGTTCCAATCCAAAACACTAAGAAAACTAGTTAATGTTCCCTGGTACGTATCAAACGCTACCTTACACAATGATCTAAGCATACCATATGTAACAGAAGTCATCAGAGCCTACACGGAGAACCATAAAAACCGGACCACTCAAAACAACAACCAACTAATAAGAAACCTCTTCAAACAACCAGCAATAGAGAGAAGACTAAATAGAACGTGGCCAGAGGATCTCATTAGATAAGCAGCAGAGAATCATCGGAGCATGATACCTGCTTCAATATTACCTACACCCATCCCTTTTACTAATTACTCTATTTATGTATATTGAGTAGATTTTAAAAATGAAAACTTAAAAAAAATGCCATCATGCAATGAAAGGCTTCTGAGTCAAGAGTATATAAAGTTACAGAAAAGTCTTTACAATTTCTTTTTAAATTCTACGTGTCTAAAACAGGTAAAAGACAAACCTATTCCTGTAACAGCAAGAAGGTCTACAGGGTTGTGAGACATCCTGGATCCCATGTTTTTTTTTCTAGACGATCGGCTCACAGATGACGGTGATGTCAGCCTTACGCGCCGGCCACCCTTTACCTCCTAGGAAGATTCCTGATACTTATTTCTGTTAAAGGCTGGTCGACCTTAGGGCCATAGTGCGACTGGAAGGATTAGGTCAATTGAAAAAAATCCACCTTATTGGGATTCGAACCCGCGACCTTCCGACTTGTAGCATAGTGCCTCAACCAACTACGCTACCGTGCGCTCCATTCCATGTGTCTGGAACACGATAAATAAGCAATAGGTCAAAAGTGATATTTAAAAAATGGTGAATATATTTTCCAAATAACCAAAGGGCAATTTATTATTATGAAGACTCGGTAATTCTGAATTTACGTCTCTTCATATCCACAGGTACATATTAACTTATAAATAAATGTATTTAATATTTAAACCGACTTCTCTTTCAGGAACTGAATAATTAGATTTTTAAAGAAAAAAAAATATGAATGCTTGTTTTCTCAGAATGAAAGTTTTAATAACCCATACGTCTGGATGCTTGTTAATGCTTCACGTGATATCTCTGAGGTACTGAGACAAGCGGAGTAAACACAGGCACACTTCTCTGTGTGAATACTAACCAATTGGTTTAAATNAATGCTGTCTTCTGGGATGTGGCGCCGTCTAGTCTGCAAGAAATTTACCGACGTTTCGGATGAACATATCGCTTCCAACTTCATGGTAAAATTATGCTAAACAATAAGGAAGCATCAAGCACTCAGCTCAACAGAAGAAGAATGAAAAAGAATTATGTGTATTTCATAACATCGACACTCCTCAATAAATAACAGTAACATTTATCAATGTTTTATATAAGTAGGTACAATAATAGACTTTGGAGTTCGAGTCCCGATAGGGTAAAGAACTTTCTCGTCTTCCAGACCTGCACTGGGGCCCAACCAACCTACTATATAATCGGTTCTAAGGACTCTTTCATCTGGGGTAAAGCGGCAGGGGCGTGAAGCTGAGGTCAAGAAAACATGTGTCTGTACATCCACTCCCCCACACGACTTCATGGCGTGGTGCATAATTAAGTACGGGCACAACTTCCAATGCTTCGCCAGTTCTTTCTTCAGAGAAAAGTAATATCTCCGGTGACCTGTTCAACGACGTTGTCAGCGTCTAGGGGCACGTGGCAGCGTAGTTGGTTGAGGCACTATGCTACAAGCCGGACGGTTGCAGGTTCGATTCTCAATGAGGTCTCTGGATTTTTCAATTGACCTAATCCTTCCAGCCGCACTATGTCCCTGGGTTCTACTCAGCTTCTAACATAAATGAGTACCAGGAATATTCACGGGGGTAAAGGGCGGCCATTGCGTAAGGCTGACAACCTCACCGCCATCCGTGAGCCGATTGTCTAGAAAATGTGGGAGCCTCAACATCTCACAACCCTGCGGGTCTCCACAGCCTGTTACAGGGACAATGTCAATGTCTAGATAATATAGCGTCTGTAAGATTTGATGTTTTCACGGCGGTGACTATGAAGAAAGCAGTCTTCTGTGGCGCCATGTAGAAATTGTATTAACCGACGTTTCGGAGGAATGCATCGCCTCCATCTTCAGGGTAGAAGACAAGAAGAAATCCGCAAGCGAAGCAGCTTAAGCAGGTGCAATAGACTGTGTCTCTTTGACTGATAAATCAGGATTGATTTGGAAGACAGCGGCCGTGACCTAATCACAGCACTATCACTGTATTTTTGTGGACGAGCTGAGGAAAACAATGAACAATCTAGGGCAATCTGCTTGAGATTCGAACCGATCTGTACCTCTAGAACAACATTTGAGGTGTTCTGCTGTTGTTTTCAAACATTCGAAATCAAAATAATGTTATAATTGCTAGATCTAAGATACGTCCAGAAATACGAATTCATATCGGTGACCTGCCGTAATAACACGAGTTATAAAATTGACCGCGAGACCTGGGGATTATAGGTAACTTTATGTCCAGTTCAAGTAAATTATCTTCTTCCTTTTAGATGCACCTGACCTCACACCGTGAGCCACATATATGGGCTCGTCAGATGATACTACAAGCAGGAAATGAGGACAGAAGAAGAACCCTTATCAGACACTTCGTCAGCTGCTAGCTGTGGCCTCACACAGAGTGGAGACCTTCGAATCTGCATGGGTAGAACTGATTGATACCAGTAGGAACTCATTGTGGCTCTAGCAAAGAGGACGGAGAACGCTGAATGGGGTCCTATTGAGTACCGGGGGAAGCACAATGGAGGCTGTAGTCCTCCACGTGCTTAGGACGACCGGAAATTGCCGCCATCCGTGTCACTACACAGCACAGAACCCGTAACGCAATGATATCATTACACTGTCATCACGTAACAGTTCTGATGGCGTCAGGACAATTTGATCAACACATTAAGACATTTTTTTGGTACACATATATTTTCGTATCAAATGCAACTTATTATCCAGTCACCCTTCTTCATCACTACATGTTTCGGCCGTATGCGACCAAGAGCATATCTATTAATTATGGCTTTATAGCCCTAGTTGGGCCTTGGTCGATTTTTCAGCTTCTTAATACTATACACAGTCGGTAAGAGTCCTTGGATGGTAGATTAACCCGTCTCAAGGCCTCTGCACACACACTGAACAAAATTGACACAGAATAAACGCATACAGACACTATGCCTCGAGTGGGATTCGAATCTACGACCCCAGTTTTTGAGTCGGCGAAGACAGTTCATGCCTTAGACCGCGCGCCCAATGCGCTCGGCAACAGCATGTCTACACACAGAAACTAGGTAACTCCGTGGCCTCTAGTCTGCAAGCGAACTATACCGACCGAGCGACCGCCGCTTGTCGGTGAAGTCAGTGTCAACTTTAGCGGATAGAGGGTGTCGCGTGGTCAGCACAACGAATCCCACCGTCGTTAATTTCGGTTTTCTAGATCGGAGCCGCTATTTCCTTGTAGTCCCTTAATTATCCTCACGAGGCTGAGTGGACCCTGTTCCAGACCCACTATTTCTCAGAAAATCTGGTGGCGCGGGGAATCGAACCCGGGATCTCTGGATCCGTAGCCAGGAACTCTGACCACTAGACCACAGAGGCGGTCCAGAAACGGGGTAACAAGTATGGAAAAACGTACAAGCCATTGGAACACACATAACAAAACTGATATTAACACTACATCGTCATCCTTACGAACTGCGCACAGAATACGCATAACGCACGGCGCAGCGTGAATTAATCTAACACGAGGACTACTCTCAAACAGATATTCTTTTAAATTAATGGACGACGACCAAAATAGAAATAAGATCAAGACGTTAATTAATTTTAATTCCAAGCTTAATTAATTTGAATTAGGAAATATCGCGTTCACACGAGATACATAACTTTGACATACAGCGAAACACTTGGTGATGGCCGTATACTGCCGAAACACGTAGTGAAGAAGTATGACTGGATAATAATTTGCATTTAAGACGGAAACATATGTGCACAAAAGTTATATTAATTCAACGGGATGCTTAAATACAAAATTACGTCAGCATTATTCTGGTTCCAGTTAACGGAGTAGCATTTTTCAAGAAAATACATCGCTGGAGATGTAGACGGAAGGAGAGAGGCAAAAAAGGAAACCCTAGTTTGAACAAGAATTCTTAAAAAGAAAGAGAGTAGAGAGAGGATGAGAGCTGGATACGAGACACAGGAGAGAGAATGAAGAGAGACACAAGCAACAAATTGTGAACTGCGGTGGTCGCTTTCTTCTTGATTAATTAAAGTCTCCATCACACACAGACTGAAAGAACCAAACAAAAATAAGAGACAAAATAAAATAAAAAGGAAGAAGTAAAGAAAGGCAAGAAGAACATCTCTTTCAATTACTTAACACATTTCAACTAAGAACTAAATAGGATTGAAGTTAATCTTGGTGTGACGGGATACGGTTCATTGGGGAGATGAAAAGCGTTAGCGGAAGGTAACATTGTGACCCTCCACGAAACAAGAACAACACGTGATGTTACCTCCCTCTGTCTCTCAAACTGATTCAGCGGTTCAGGGCAGGAAAGCAGTTAATGTCTTAATTTCCCATCTCAAATTTGAATTTTTTTTGGCACGATCTATGTATGTATAAGGGTTGGGCCATAAAATCCGGCCCTCGCACTGCGAGCTTCAATGATCTATTGTGCTTCCCCTTTGGATTAATCCTTTATTAATCCTACACTTAGAATGAAATGTAGGACTTTATTTATGGGGACGTCATGAAAGTCACTTGGTTCCATGAAGAACTGACCCATGTGACGAAATTTTAAATAAGCTATGGCCTCACAATCGCAGAGAATATGTGTGGCTGTGATTCGTCTTCTTGTAGGCAGCTTTCGCAGGTTGGGTCATCTGTCAGTTCCAATTTTGGCACGATCCAAGAAACGGATACAGGTTTCATGGCTTGATTTGAGGTTACCACTGGGGTGACTATGAAGGTTACAGTCTTCTGGAGTCTGACGCCGTATAATCTGGTAGACATTTGCCAAAGTTTTGCAAGAACGTCCTACATCCACCTTCTGAGTGCCCAGATATTAATATCTGCCATATTACAGGGCGTAATATCCCGTAATACAGTCACTCGTTCATTCGTCTTCCTGTTGCTCCCACTGGGAACATAGGGCATCCGGGAAAAGCTTCGTTTCACTTCAGTGCCTTAAAATTAGAGACAGTCGGTAGGACTCCTCGGAAGGGGGATCAGACAGTCGTAATGCCGCTATCAACACAGGACAACACAATAAGAATAAACACACACAGACATTCATGCCTTGAGTGGAATTCGAACCCACGACCCCAGAGTTCGAGCGGGTGAAGATAATTCATTCCTTAGACCGCGCGGCCACTGCAATAGGCCTCATAATACAGAACCTTCAGGCTTTTGTGAGTTGGGAATTTAGGATTACTGACCACTCTCAACCAAGATTCTGAGGCATGGGGTTAGTTACATTGAAAATGCTTCGGTTACTACGTTATGAGGTGAGGCGTCTGTTTTATCGGCCACGGATTCGAATCTCGAGAGGATGAGTGCTCTGTGTGAAGTGATACTTAAAAATTCAGCTCCCACCTCACAGAAAAATAGACGCGTCTCTGTTATAAACCCCATATGATTAATGCAGGTTCTCAGGTACTCACAAGGTCGTTATCAAGAATTCTATCATCTGCGATATAATTCCTTGTAGTCCGTTGAAAGTCAACGTATGTTTCGGAGGAACGTATCGCCTAGATTTTCGGATCCGAATAATAAGCCAAGGAGGAAACCAGAATGAAGGAGGTAGCAATCGGCGTTTATTCTTCAACCCTGAAGATGGAGGCGACATGTTCCTCTGAAACATAGGATGACTTTCAGCAGATTACATCGAATTAAATCCCAGAAGATATAACATATTCGTTTCATCGTTTTGTTGCTCTGAAGTCCAAATATTTTTTGAACACCCTGTTCCTAAGCACGTTTAATACACATCATTCAGTTAGGTTAAGAGAACAAGTTTCACATTGAAAGAGATAAAACTATAGTTCGGTATATTTTCGTTTCCAGAATTTTAAATAGCAGACGCAAGCTAAAGAAGTTTCTGAAATGAACGGTAGTGAATCTTGCCCACATCTTTGCATCAGAACGAAACTAATTTCCAAGAAGACTTGTTCGTACACGTACACAGATACTTTGGGAACTCTGATGAGGACCAGAGATCTCTAATTAGAAATAAATTCTTAAGACTTCATTACAAACCCCTCCAGAAATCATTAGTCTCCTTATCTGTCTGGATAAAATCTCCAGACTGAAACAAACTTCAATCAAGCGAATGGGGAATGCATATCTGTCCTCAGGCTGTACCGTCGTCAAGAAGAATGAATTCATTCAAAATAATACATAAAAATGGAATTCCTACCTCACAGGAAACATACATCGCGTCCAATATAGATACGAACTGATTAACGCTCTTTATGGAGATTGTGTTTATTCTGAGAATCATGTAGAACAGATAAATATAGTCTGTGGCAAAATGCAGGGATATTTCATGTTAAAATAGGTAGTACATATAGTAACCAGTGTGCTTTATTGTATGTTACCTTAGGTAAAGACACTTTCATAACACTGGCAGTACTTTGTTCTCTCTTTCTGAATGCTGTTTATAAGTTTGAAATCCCAGTAAGAGAATATAATATTAAAAATTATGTGAAATGAAGATAAGGTCTAAAAGTTTGTGACTATGGTATACTACTACAAGTATTATGTTTTTGGACATTATCCATCGTCCAGTCTATTTTCTAAAAATGAAGATAATTTTTATTATATTCAACAGAAAATAGAATTAACTAATATAGAACACGGCGCTTAGAACATCTGCAAACGAAATATGAACTATGAGTGAACACCAAAATAAACTTTCCATTTTTACACCAGCAGGAAGAAGAGACACTGGCCGTCCAAGACAAAGATGGGAAGACAGAACCAGAACAGGATGATTCCCTATGCACTGATGTACAGATGATGATGTCGGTGTTTGTGGTGATGAAAACAATGGAATGCCGGAAAGAACACGTAATTAAAGAGTACTGTATCATTAATTACACACTTCATAAATAATGTATTCGCGTGTCGCGTAACTGTCATCTGTTTAACGCACTGTCCGTGTTTTCAGACCTGGCTTTTGGGTTGTGCGTTAGGAAAATTATGTCACAACGCAGCGGGGCAGTTCCTGCAACTACATTGCGGGAGGAAGTGTGGGTGACGCAATAAAACTAAACTTCCTGTTGTAACTGACGCACATCCTCCAATCCACATCAGAATTAGCGGGTTCGGCCGAAACTACAGCGCATTCTGCTGCGAATGGTAAGAACTAAAAACACGGACCGTGCTTACATAATCCGAACTTTCTTGTTAAAAATCCAAGGAAAAGCAATGTCATTTGCTTGTTCTGCAGAATGTTAATGCAAGGGGAACTTCTCAGTTTTCTCGACGATTCAATTAACAAAGGCATTACGAGAAGGAACACAGGCTTTCTTGGTCGGCACCTCTAAACTTTATAGAAATAAAATAGAACTCTTTTTACTGTACACGAAGCGGAAGAAGCAATGGGAAACATGGTTAACGGGGAACCCCCTCCCCCCCTTAATTTCGTATATTTTACTACACTTCCAAATAACTTGACTAGTTCAGGCTCTCTAACTACTTTGGAGGTGATCCAAACGATTGCACTTTGTACGAGTCTTGCTATGTAAATAGAAGAAAGGAGAGGGGCTCTGTAGTGATCAGTAGCATTAACGTACACACACCTCCAAAAATTTACTAATCTTCCAACTAAGCAAGAGTGCTAAATGTCGCTTAATTCAAAACCGAAATCTGCCTCAATAACATTTTACAATTCAGTTCTTTCCTCAATGAAAACGAACCGAGTGTCCATCTAAAATATATCAGTTAATGTTGATTAGAGAAATATTTTTTTATTCTTGAAATCTTTGAACGTTTGTTCAGTAAAGTCACATAAGTCCGCGAAATAGCTCAAGCGGTTAGTCGCTGGCTTCCCACCGCGGCGGACCGGGTTCGAACCTGGGTCTGGTCAAGTGGGATTTGTGGTGGACAAAGTGGCACTGGGGCGTGTTTTCTCCGAGTACTTCGGTTTCCCCTGCCAATCTTCATTCCACCAAATTCTGCATCATCATAATCACCCGGGGCAGGCTAGAATAGGCCAGTCAGTTGCCGCCGTACCGAGTGGACCCAGTTGGACTCCACCCCCACTAAGCGAATTTTAAAAAAGGCCAAATAAGTCCTCGAAAATTATGCAGGAAACGTAAATATTTTGACGTGACGGTTGAAAGCCGGAATGGTGGCTCCTGGTTGTAATTCCGTTACTGAGCAACAGTTCGGAAATCATGTTTCAGCTATAACAAGGAACGATGAAAGAGTCGTTGCCGAGTAGCAAGCTACTAAACACAAGATTTCCATGACAATATACAGAATAGCAGAGGAATGTTCGATAAGGTGACTTCTAGTCCGACCGCCTGGCAGGTATAAAAGGCAGTTCATTACTGAAATAACGTCAGTGAGAGATTCGTCAGGACCGCCTCTGTAGTCTAGTGGTCAGAGGTCCTGGCTACACATCCTGAGGTACCGGGTTCGATTCCCGGCGCTACCAGATTTTCTGAGAAGTACTGGGTCTGGAACGGAGTCCACTCAGCCTCGTGAGGATAATTGAGGAGCTATTTCAAGGAAATAGCGGCTCAGGTCTAGAAAACAGAAATTAACGGCCGTGGGTATTCATTGCGCTGACCACACGACACCTTCTATCCGCTAAAGTTCACACTAACTTCGCCGACAAGCGGCGGTCGCTCGATGGGTATAGTTCGCTTGCGGATTAAATCCAGAGTTTTTTTTTTTTTGAGGGAGAGAGATTCGTCAGACAGACGTCGTTCAAGGCAGTTCAACATGTGAGCAGTTCGTCATTCGTCACAGCGGAAGGGAAGACACTCATGGTCCAGTAAGGAAGGGAGCGAGCCGCGGGCAGTCATTTGTTGTGAGCTGTTATAATTGATTGTACGTAGGCGAGTCAAATGAAAACCTTAAATATTTTTTGAGTATTATTTATTGTGCACAAGTGGTAAAAAGCTGTATCACTTTTCAACATAATCTCCCCCACGCTCAATGCAAGTCCTCCAGCACTTACAAAGTGCACGAATTCCTTTAGAAAAAAAATCTTTTGGTAGTCCGCGCAACCACTCATGCACCGCGTGGCGTACCTCTAATGTTTAAACTTGCTGCAATTTCATTGAATGTCACTCGGCGGTTTTCCCTCACTATGGCTTCAACTGCTGTAGTGTTCTCTGGAGTCACAACTCGATGTGCCTGACCCAGACGAGGAGCATCTTCCACTGAAGTCACACCATTTGCAAACTTCCTACTCCATTCGTACACCTGCTGATGTGATAAACATGCATCACCGTACTGAAACTTCATTCTTTGATAAATTTCAATATGTTTCACACCTTCACTACACAAAAACCGAATAACAGAACGCTGTTCTTCCCTGGTGCAAGTCTGAAATGGGGCAGCCATCTTATACTGGTGCTGTGACGGTGTTCGTGCATCTGCACTAAGCTGCAACCTACAGGCCATTCTGCACGCTGTTTGTAGCACGCTTACCAACTTACAGGATAATGGAGCGAAATTTCGATTTTTTATTACAAATTTAAGGTTTTTCATTTGACTCACCCTCGTAATTGTCAAGAAGTGGCAATAAATTCCATCATCCAATCCATAGCCCACTATTATTCGTCACGAGAGCCACTTACACTTGACAGTATGTAATCAAATGTGCAAAGAAAATGTACTTAAAAATTAAGAACTGAAATTTCTTCTAATATACAGATACACGTTGTGTGCAAAACTTGTACATATTATATTTCATATAGCCATAATAATTCTTTAAACCCGAGGTACCGTCAGACGAGTAAAAAGCAATGTATTTTATTTAGGGATAATTATACATTAATATACCTAAAAAGAGCCCTTAGTATGAGAATATCTTAAAGACAAAATATATCACTTTCTGTGACACTACACATCAGATAGATTTATATATATACTTATTGCAGAATGTAGAACCATTTCTAATCAATAAATGTAAGCAACGCCCGTTGCTAGAAAACAGATTCCTAACATGCACCAATCGACTAACTGGGAAGCGGTGTTCTCCACATGGTCTGTGCAACAGCTACAAGAAGCTACAATATAAAAGCTAGTGGGAGATATGTTTTCTGTGCGGTCCGTGCCGAGGAGTTTAAGCAAAACAAGCCTAGAATTTAGTTAGTTGTGAGACTGTCGACGTCCGGTAAGGACGTGAACACGGAACCTGAGGAAGCTATGGCGTTAGAAGCCGTTACCAGGAGACAACCGGTGAAGATACAACAGACTGAGAAGACTTAGTACGTGCTGTAGTGAACTGCAGAGAGTTTAAATTAGCAATGGCGCTATAGTCACTTTTATTTAAGCTCTGTAAGTGTTCAATAAATTCGATTATTCATGCAAACCCCGTCTATAGTCATTCTCATACACGTGGCCTGCCGAGTACATATCAGAAGGGTTGCCGACTGATCCCAGTTGCCCGGAATGTATGGATACATATGTATATATTATGGTAATAGTGATTAACTGGCAATTATGAATAATAACCGGTGATTATGAGTAATTCCCAGTGGTAATATTCTCTAAGCTCTGGTTATTATTGATAATAATAGGATTATTCACTTCCACCATAACGTATTATTACTGTACTACATATATGAAGTATTTCGTAGAGCAATTTTATCTTATTTTTATATAAGGTCTACTGAACCAAATATTTGATTTAGGCACAAGGATCTACCCAGCAGTTAGTTACAGTATATGCAGTTTGATCCTCACATTAAGCTTAAAGATTACCTTCGGAAACTTGGTTTACATTACTGCTTCCCCCGAAATCATGGCCATGCATATTATATTTTATTTATATTGTGTCTTGTAATTTAAATTTGTACTTGTGCTTAATTAATTAGCCGGTCATGGTAGCCGAGGGGTCTAAGTCTCGGAAGCTTTGATCGTGAGTTCGAATCCCACACAAGGCATGGATGTTTGGTGTATGTGTTTGTTCTGTATTTGTGCTGTCCTGTATTTAGATAGAGCCCTTGCGATGAGCTGACCACTCGTCCAGGGACCCCTACCGTCTGTAAAACGATAAAAATAATAAAAAAACCTCGACACCGTAAATGTATAAGAAGAACGGATTAAGTAAAGTAAGCTTAACCAATTAAACACTACGCCGTGAAAGCGTATGGGGAAGTAAATGTATAGATCCACATTTTCTTGGCCCCATCACTAGTTGGAGGTGAATGGTTAGCTTGAGGTCCCGACAGCTTTAGCCCTGGGGAGAAAGCCCCCCCCCCCCACGGTACCCATTGGATACGAAGTTGAGTGGGCTCCAGAGCCGATCTGGACGACGTGGAGAAGAGAAAAATCTTGATCCTACCGAGACTCGAACTCCGACCCCTCGGTCGTCCAGTCGCTATACCGACTGAGCTATCCCGGCTCCTATATTATCTCTTGTAGAAGCACAGTTTTGTGGCAGTTTGTGCAGACAAGAAGGGAGGTTAAACTGAGTGGAGGGGGGGGTAGGTTTGAAGGGGGTGAGGTTTGGCGTACACATTGATAATGAAGCGACCCCTCCAGATTTACTCTAGAGTGGCATTTGAAAACTGTACACTAGTTTGTTGTGTGGGAAGCCAACAGCCAGGGTGGAGCTATTCGAGAGAGAGATAGAGAGAGAACTGCCACTGCGGGCTTGCAGGACTGCTGCGTGTTTGTTAAAACAGTCACATGTCTCATTAATTCCCGATAGATTAACATTTACGAACAACAACAGGAATTGCCTTCAAATTAGGCAGTCTTCAAGTTCGGACTACAGATGAGTCTATCCCCCACCCCCACCCAACTGCATGACTTGTAACAAAACCAAAGGATGACTCTGGTAACGTAGTCATT
Organism: Cryptotermes secundus; assembly: GCF_002891405.2. Lineage (NCBI taxonomy): Eukaryota > Metazoa > Arthropoda > Insecta > Blattodea > Kalotermitidae > Cryptotermes > Cryptotermes secundus. The sequence goes on from NW_019720570.1 coordinate 992,752, forward strand.
TCATGATGTTTATGCCGGGATAGCGTGGTCGGTACAGCGACTGGCTATGGACTCGACGACAGAGGGGTCGGAGCTCGAGTCCCAGTAGGGTCAAGAATTTTCTCTTCTCCAAATTGTCCAGACCGGCTCTGGGGTTCATGGAACCTCCTATCCAGTGGGCAACAGAAGCTCTTTCCTCGTAGGTAAAGGGGACGGGGAGTGAAGATGACCAATCTCCTCCAACTAGTGCCGAGGTCAAGAAAATGCTACGCTTTCTTCACGCACCGCATTCTGCAACTGTGTCCTCAGCAACGTCCGTCATAAAGTACGTTCTTTGCAACAGACGTACATTGTGCTCTCGTGTGGCCCCAGCCTTAGGGCCCATCCAGCCTCCTATTAAACTGATTCTGGAAATAATTTTCTGGGGCCAAATTTACCGGTTCATAAACCTCATCACCCATTTCCATAAAGTGAAGATGTTAATAACACATGGAGCCATACCTCCAATTCTCCATGTGAATCCATGACGCAGTGCTTAATTAGGCACACAGATATTTACCTTATTAAAGAATACATTTATATTATATTTCTCCTCCCCACTGTGTATCAATCGTTTCTGGGGCCCACCCAGTTTTCTATCAGACAGATACCGCGAGAGTATTCATCCAAATAAAGGGACAGGTCATGAAGCCGACCGCTCATTTCCGTGTAGTACTGAGGTTAATATGTCTTCACGGAACGGTGTTCTGTTAAACAAATTGGCAACTTTATCCCATTCCGTAACTATATAATATTGTATCGTTTTTCAGGTACTGAAGCAATCCTGTACTGCCAGTGTTTCTAGAACTGGTCTTTCTCAACAGAACAAAGGCAGCGCCATAGCTCAAGCGGTTAGTCGCTGGCTTCCCACAGTGGCGGCCCGGGTCTGGTCAAATGGGATTTGTGGTGGACAAAGTGGCGCTGGGGCAGGTTTTCTCCGAGTACTTCGGTTTCCCTTGCCAATCTTCATTCCACCAATTGCTCCACAATCACCCTCACCTATCATCTGGGGCTGGTACAATAGGCCAGAAGTTGCCGCAGTACAAAGGACTTAGCCCTACCCCACTAGCAATAAAAAAGAAACGTTGAGTATGGGTTATAACAAGACCTTCCCTTCCTGAACTGAACTAGAATCATTGCCCACCATTTACTACTACACTTCTCGAACACAACCCGGAAGACGGTTCGGAAACATGGCCTGTACTCATGACTGGTTTCTACAGAAATATGAAACGACTATATGGATATAAATGAAGTGGTGTTCCAAATAGAAATACTAGTATCATCGGAAGGATTTCGAGCTGATTATAAATACCACAAGCACCACTATTTGTTAACGAGAACTGGCGTCACTAAAACGCAACAGAGAGTCAGACTAACGCTTGGGGAATTGTTACAACAGGGAGGCTCGGATGATGGGAGTGCATGGCAAATGTGAAACAGATAAATTACGGGTGATGTGACCAGTAACGTAGCATTATACACGCAATGAAACCGCCTCTTGAGCTATATAAGCTGTCTCCAAAGAGAAATTTTCAATTATATTTCCCCAAAACAAACTATTATTATTTTCCAACCCCCCAAAAAACAGCACTATTTTCCCGGTTATGGTTTTAGGTAATTTTAATTCACTGCACTCTGGTGAACAATAGGAGCTATCATTATACTCCGAATTTAGTTTCAAAATGAGAAACAGTTGCCGTATGGCAAACTATGTAATTTCGTGAACTTTTAGCGGAGAAACCTCGCAGAAGGTTACAAAATTCTGTCTTCTTCAGTTATGAAGGACATGTCCATTATACTAATACTTTCCTTTCTTTGAGAATATGGAGCCGAAATTTTAGCAGTTACAGACTCACGAACAGGTTAACACCAATACGAGTAAATACAACTTTGGTCACAGTTTAATCTACTGGTCAAAAAATTCCCTGCCATTCATGTTAAAGTGCACAAAATCCCACCATTCGACCCTGACCTGAAATAGACTATTCCAGTCCACACTACACAGTAACTACATCCTGACCTGAACTAGATTATTCCAGTCCACACTATACAGTAACTACAATTACAAGTAACTACAATCATAAAATCATTAATTTCGCAGTGAAGGTATAATAGGATACTTGTTGTGACATGATGAATTAAAAGTCAGCCGTTGTTACGCAACGGAAGACAAAAAAAATGACGCGGTATTTTCTCTGCGGTCAGCGCCGTTTTATATGCGATCCGTGCCGAGGCTATATAACCACACCAGAAAGCCAGTGACACCCCGCGATAAGCAGTGAATGGCAGTGGTGATTGAAAGGCTGTGAGTTGTAGTTTAGATTTTGCAGTTGAATTAGTTGTGGGACAGTCGCAAGCCGGTAAGAACGTAAGCAGCCGGACATGCTTGAGATCCGCTACCAGGCAATGGCTAGTGAAGACAGAAGGATTAGCGTGTGCTGTAGTGAGAAGTGCATGAATTAATGACGTTATAATTACTTGTAGTTTCGATTAATAAATGTTCAAACTCCGTGACCTGCAGTCCGCAAGCGAACTATACCGACCCAGGTACCGCTGCTTCTCGGCGAAGTTAGTGCCAGCTTTAGCGGATAGAGGGTGTCGCGTGGTCATTACAACGGATTCCCACGGCCGTTAATCTCGGTTTTCTAGACCGGAGCCGCTACTTTTCCTTTTAAGTAGCTCCTCAATTATCCTCACGAGGCTGAGTGGACCCCGTTACAGACCCACAAATTCTCAGAAAATCTGGTAGCACCGGGATTAGTACCCGGTACCTCTGGATCTGTAGCCAAGAACTCTGACCACTAGACCACAGAGACGGTCATTTATAAGTGTTCAATAAATCCAATTACCAGCCCATACCCCGTGTCCAGTTATTAACACGTGATATTACTATATTTCGACGCTATATCAGGTGAGTGTCCAAGTGCATTAGTGGATAAATCAAGTCTGTACTTTCCCTACTTCACAATACATGCTAATGAAATCGTTCTATTCCTGCAGCGAGCTCGAATTTCGGGAACGAATCCCGAATAAAATATGCAAAATGTCAGACTGTATATGTTTAATGGCACAGGCCTATTCTTTATAGTTTCGAAATATAATATTTCAGAAACTAATGCAATAGAGTTTCATTTAATACAATTGTTCGGAAAATTGTCACACTCGCGTGAACTTCAGTGTGATAATTTTCTGCACTTTCAACATTTACGTATACCGTGACAGCGCTTTATAATAATCGCCGTGTTAGCAGGAACTCCATAATAGAAGTAACTTCACCCCAGGGACGAATTTGTATAAATATTGCTATATAGGTGCCACTGTGAAAAAGGTTTCTGCGTTAGAGCCGGTCTATATGTTAGAGCAAATGCGACATATGTCCAAATTCAGATACCAGCAGAACGAACAGAATCACAAGAACGCCTATCTTAATTTAAAAATTTCGACAGTACGAATATTTATAATTAGTTCAAAACTGAAATTCCAAAATAATTCCAATCTCTTGTAAAGCGTAGAAGAAAACAGACGGTAATAAATAAGATAATGTTATAATAATAATAATAATTTAATTCAAATCGTGTTTATTTACGTGTTAACATAACATCACAGAGGAAAATTACAAAGTTAGCACGAGTACATAGAAATAATAATAATAAAACAAAAAGAAAAGAAACACCGTCGCCTGTAGTCCGCAAGCGAACTATGCCAGCTGAGCGGCCGCCGCTTGTCGGCGAAGTTAGTGCCAAATTTGCGGATAGAGGGTGTCACGTACTCAGAGCTACGGATCCCCACGGCAGTTAATCTCGGTTTTCTAGACCTGAGCAACCATTTTCTTGAAATAGCTCCCCAATTATCCTCACAAGATACAGTGGAACCTGTTCCAGACCCACTACTTCTCAGAAAATCTGGTAGCGCCAGGTATCTAAACAGGGACCTCTGGGTCTGTAACTAGGAAATCTGACTACGGCATGACCTGTATCGAGTAATGGGATCGTGGGTTCGAATCCAACTCAAGTCATCAATAAATGTCCAAGTATCTTCCGTGTGTGTTTCCCTGTACAAGCTTGGGCCCTTATCCTCGGTTCAAGGAACCCTATAAAGTGTCTAAAAAGGATCTGTAGTTTCAGAAATTAATTCTGATTCGGAAAAGGCCTGATGGCCAAATCTCTAAAACAAGTATGATGATGATGATGATGATGATGATGATGGTTGTAGCAATATTACTGACAACTAAAATAATAATAAAAATGTTATTATTATTGTTATTTCATCCTCACCGAAGGAACTGGCACAGGAGGTAACACCATATTTGCCTGGAGACCCTGAGGAAAACCGCGAAAATCTGAGTCCCGGTTTCGGTCCCCCAGTAAGCAGCAACCTCACCACACCCTACTACAAAATGTACTACATTATGGAGTACACTCTGTGCAATTTTGTTCATTTGTCACCCTAGAAATAGCACTATCAGCATACCGAAGCACCAATTTCTCCTAATCTTCATCAACTCAACTTCAAGTTAGGCTTTTATTTGCCTGTTCCACCTAAATGTCTATCCTTCCATCAACTTCTGGAGCGTCCAACGTTTCTTCGTCCTCCTGGTAGGCTCAGTCTCGAAGATATGACTACGTCACTTGTTTTGGCAGTCTTGGACGTTTTCTCCTAAAGCACTTATTTGTGGGCCACACAGTATCGTAGTTGGTTGACGCCGGAAGGTCATGAGTTCGATTTCCGAAGAGGTCATTAGATTTTTCAATTGACCTAATCCTTCCAGCCGCACTATGGCCCTAGAATCGACTCAGCCTCTAACAGAAATGAGTACCAGGAATCTTCCTGGGGGTAAAGGACGGCCGGTGCGTAAGGCTGACAAACTCACTGCCATTTGTGAGCCAATTGTTTAGAAAATGTGGTAGCCTCGACGTCTCAAAACCCTATGGGCCTCCACGGCCTGTTGCAGGGGCAGCTTTACCTTTAAATCATATATTTCTAGGCACTGCGCATCATCATACTGCTCACACAGTCTCTAAGTGTGCATCCAGAGACAGGCCTTAAAAACGTGTTCTTTCTCTTTCAAATTCTCTCTTTCCAGATGAATTCGCATGTCAGTTCTCGCTTCCATATGTGGACACAGGAGTCGCTTCGTATAATAATACATTCAGTTCCGACCTCACAGAAAACCCTTCTTCTATACAATAAAACAAACGCAATATTGCAGATTAAGAAATTAATCGTTGTTTTATTTTAGAATTAGACGAAACACTTCATCGTGTATGAAAATTGCAAGAATTTGTTTTTAAAGTTAAAACAGATGGTAAATATAATAACCATTGCGCTTGAAAGGTTTAAATAATATCCTCTTGTTGCTGACAAGCAGTTGTTATTTATAAACATCTCTTTTCTGCGTTGGTTTTGCTTTAGAACGCATCACGCCAAGCGTACCTTTTCTGTGTAATTATGTTGGAACCGTAATTGTATTCACAATTATTTCGCTCCATGTAGATGTCCCCTAGATCACTGAACTCACATAGTAAGGTTTTAAACAAAATAATTCAATCACACAACTATTTAAATGCCTACCTATTTACTACAGTAACTGGACTAAACATGGACGACAATATCTATTCATTTGATGACATCCACCTTCAATAGTTAATTGTATACCCCTGGCTCATGTCCATCCCGTGTTCATATTCCCGCACTTCCATTCTCTATATTTTAGTTATCTGAATAATGTCAAAAGATAAACCAATTTTGTGACATTTCCCGATCAAACCTGCCGTGAACCGAACATGAAGCGAACACGACAATCGATAGTAATTGTATTATATTATAGATTACACTGTAGAGGCTGCTAGTCCCGCATTGCCGACCGCTTGGCTGCTACCTGACAATACAGTTCAGCCCGCTCTCTGCCCAGTTATCAGTGGCGGCCTCTCTGTTGCTCAATAAACCTAAACCTTTCACAATTAGCTCCACGGAGCTGGGCGCTTCATGAGAAGCCGCGCAGCTACTCAAAAATCTCTCAACATTTTATATAATCCAAACGTTCATTACCGTGTTCACAAGATCCCTCCTCTAGTCCTTATCCTCAGCCATATTAATCAAGTCCACACCACCCCAACCTATCTCCCTAAGATCCATTTTAATATTATCCACCAAACTACGTCTTACTCGTCTTACTTGGATCTTTCCTTCTGGCTTTGCCACCAATATCCTACATGCATTCTTCGCCCCATTCGTGCTAAATGCCCTGTCCATCTCATCCTCCTTGACTTCATCATTCTAATTATATTTGGAGAAGAAGTTATGAAGCTCCTCATTATGCAGTTTTTTCCAACCTCCTGTAACTTCATCTCCCTTCGGTCCAAATATTCTCCTCAACAGCCTGTTTTCAAACACCTTCAGTCTCATGTTCCTCCCTTAATGTCAGAGACCAAGTTTCACACCCATACAGAACCACATGCAAAATTAGAGTCCTGCATTTTTACGTTTTCAGACAGTACATAAGAGGACAGAAGTTTCTGGACTGAATGGTAGCAAGCATTCTTTATAATCCTTTCGGACTCATCGGAAAGTAAAGGAATATTGGTGTTCAGGGTCTCGGTAATGCAAAAACAGACAGACATTACATTCAACGGATTCAGTGCGACGCTCTTCCACTGCCGTGGTTCCTGCACAGTCACTCTACTCCTGTTCACGTTGGCGTTAACGTTACGTATGAATGAGGGAGATGAGGAATGCATGTAGGGTATTTTCTAGGAAATCAGCTTACAGATGGCGGCCAGGTTGTCAGACTTATGCTCCGGCCGCCCTGTAACATCAGGAAGATTCCTGCTACCCATTTCTCTTAGAGGCTGAGTCGACCCCCGGGCCATAGTGCTACTGGAAGGATCAGGACAATTGAAAAATCCAATAACCTCATCGACAGTTGAACCCGAGACCTTACGGCAAGTAGCATAGAGCCCCCAGTCTTAAGCCTATAGAAATTTCAAACATATACCTGGGGATTTCCAGTCCGTAAGGTTGCCTACGCCGGTCACGGTAGCGGTCTAAAGCATGCATTGTCTTCGTTCGCTCGGAATCCGGGATCGTGGCTTCGAATCCCACTCAGGGCATGGATGTTTGTGTGCGTTTTTCTGTGTTTGTCTACAGGTAGAGGCCTCGCGACGAGCTGATCACTCGCCCAAGGAGTCCTACCGTATGTGTAAGATCTAGAAAAACCGAAGTGAACGGAGTTCATGGAGGTAGGCCTAGGCCCACTTAGGCTGTAGTGCCAAGGGGGGGGGGAAGTTGCCTACACAAGATATGACGTAGCCTTGTTCTTATATTAGATGGACTTCAGCTATGCCCCTGTTCGTCAGCACAACGGCAAAGCACCACGTTAGGACAGAGGATTTCATAAAAGGGCTGTGACTTAACTTTCAATGGTACAGATTTGTCTGGCTCGGACAATACGTAAAGGTAAAATTGTTCATGTGCTTAACTAATTAATCACTATTCCATGAAGGCGTATGGGGGAGCCGATGTATAGATCCACATTTTCTCGACCTCGGCATTAGTTGGAGAACAGTGGTCAGCTTCACGTTCGGGCCGCTTTAACCACCGGCAACCATTGGAGAGGAGGCTGGGTGAACCCCAGAACCGACCCGGATGCTGTGAAGAAGAGAAAGCTCTTGACCCTACTGGGACTCCAACTCCGACCCCTCGGTCGTCCAGCCCGTAGCCAGTCTATGTAACGACTGAGCTGTCGCGGCTCCTCACGCCCAGCCCGTAGCTAGTCGCTGTACCGACTGAGCTATCGCGGCTCCTCACGTCCAGCCCGTAGTCAGTCTATGTAACGACTGAGCTGTCGCGGCTCCTCACGCCCAGCCCGTAGCCAGTCGCTGTACCGACTGAGCTATCGCGGCTCCTCACGTCCAGCCCGTAGTCAGTCTATGTAACGACTGAGCTATCGCGGCTCCTCACGTCCAACCCGTAGCCAGTCGCTGTACCGACTGAGCTATCGCGGCTCCTCACGTCCAACCCGTAGCCAGTCTATGTAACGACTGACCTATCGCGGCTCCTCACGTCCAGCCCGTAGCCAGTCTATGTAACGACTGAGCTACCGCGGCTCCTCACGTCCAGCCCGTAGCCAGTCTCTGTACCGACTGCTCTAATAACCTGTAATTATGATGAGAAACATCTTGCCCCTGCCGATTCCCGGGGGAGGGGGAAGATATTTTTCTCCTCCACAGTGTCCAAGCCGACACTGGGGTCCAGCCTAACTCCTATCAGATGGGTACCGGGGTTCTTTCCCCGGAGTATAAATACCGGGCGGGATACTAACTACTGACCTCCATCTAGTGACGATGTCAAGAATTGTGGAGCTACAAGTCTACTCCCCCTTACGTCTTCATGGCGTAGTGTTTAATTTATTAAAAACAGGGACAATTTTGTTAAATAATCATACAGGTACGGAGGGTTTGAAAGCCATGTGCAAATCGCGGACCAGTGCACACCTTGGAAAACTTCCAATTATGAAGGTTAAGTTACTGACTGTTTCACAATCTAGTCTTTCGTTACAGATCTGAATTAGTATAAACGGTGCATTTACAGTTGCTCTACTCTTTCACATTGAAATACCTCTTCAGTAGGAGAAACAATTTCAACCGTCGCTTGGCGAGACAACACATGTGACCCTTCAACCGGTGATTAAGGTGAGGTGAGGTGAGGTGACGTGACGTGACGTGATGTGACTTGGCGTGATTTGACGTGATTTGGCGTGACTGGAGGTGAATTGAAGTGACTTGGTGTGACGTGACGTAGCTTGACCTAACTTGAGGTGAAGCGAAGCGAGACGGGGCGAGGCTCGGCTAGGCTAGGCTAGGCTCGTCTAGGTTAGGTTAGGTTAGGTTAGGTCAGTTTAGGTTACGTTGGGTTGGGTTAGGTTAGGTTAGGTTAGTGTAAGTTAGGTTTGCGCAGTAGACTTGTCCGCATCAATCGGTTACTAAGGGGTATCATTCCCTGCTCTTAAGTTAGGTGAGGTGAGATGAGGTTAGGTGAAGTTAGGTGAGGTTAAGTGAGGTGTGGTGAGGTGACGTGAAGTGACGTGACGTGAGTTGACGTAACTTGGCGTGATTTGACGTGACTTGGAGGGACTTGGCGAGACTTGGTGACTTGACTTGACTTGACGTTAGGCGAGGCGAGACGGCGCGAGGTGAGGTGAGGCGAGGGCGAGGGCGAGGCTAGACTAGGCTAGGTTACGTTAGGTTAGGTTAGGTTAGGTTAGGTTAGGTTAAGTTAGGTTAGGTGAGTTTAGGTTAGGATTGCGCAGTAGACTTGTGCACATAAATCAGTAACTGAAGGGTACCATTCCCTGCTGTTAAATTAGGTGAGGTGAGGAGAGGTGAGGTGAGGTGAGTTGAGGTGATGTGAGGTGACGCCATGTGACGGGACTTGGCGTGACTTGCCGTAAATTGGCGTGACTTGACTTGACGTAATCTGACGTGAGGTGTGGCGAGGCTAAACTATAATAGCTAGAATAGGTTAGGTTAGATTCGGTTAGGTTAGGTTAAGTTAGGTTGGGTTAGGTTAGGGTTAGTTAGGTTAGGTTAGGGTAGATTAGGTTTGCACAGTAGATTTGTGCGTATCAACGAGTAACTGAGGGGTAACATTCCCTGCTCTTAGTTAGGTGACGTGAGGTTAGATGAGGTAAGGTTAGGAGAGGTGAGGAGTGGTGACGTGACGTGACTTGACATAACTTGGCGTGATTTGACGTGACTTGGGGTGAATTGGCGTGACTTAGCTTGACTTGACGTTGCTTGACGTGATTTTACGTGATTTGGCGTGGCTTGGCGTGACTTGGCGTGATGCGAGGAGCGACAGAGCGAGGTGAGGCGAGGCAAGGTGAGGCGAGGCGAGGCAAGGCAAGGCAAGGCGAGGCGAGGCAACGAGAGGCGAGGCAAGGCAAGGCGAGGCGAGGCAAGGCAAGGCGAGGCGAGGCAAGGCAAGGCGAGGCGAGGCTAGGGCAGGGGGGGGGAGGGCAGGGTAGG